>NC_046161.1:5750058-5870058 GCF_011064425.1 Rattus rattus
TCTTGTATTCTGTTGGTGATGCTTTGTATCTACTGAGCTCCTTGCTCCCTTAGGTTTTTCTCTATGTCCAGGGTTGTCTCTTTGTGCTTTCTCTTTGATTGTTTCTCTTTCATTTTTAAATCCCGGAACTGTTTTGTTCAATTCCTTTCCATTTGACGTGTCTTTCCTGTAATTCTTTCAGGGATGTGTTTTCTCTCGAAGGGCTTCTGCTGTATTTACTTCTGTTTTCTGCATTTACTAAGGGAGTTCTTTATGTCCTTAAATTCATCATTCTCATAAAATGTGATTTTAAATCTAACTCTAAATCTTTTGTGTGCTTGGATATCCATATTTTCAGGGGAGAACTGGGCTGTGATGATGCCAAGGTCTTGGTTTCTGTTGCTTAAGTCTTCTATGCTTGCCTCAACCATTGGGTTGTTCTGTTGTTTGTCTGTCTTGCTGTTTCACTTGACCCTCCTGTAGCACTGACCATTTGTGTCAGCACTCCTATAGATCTGTTTTCTTTCAGTCTTTTCTGAGAACAGGTGGGTCGAATTCAGGTGTGTATGAGCACCTAGTGACTGTCTTTCAGCTCTAGGAATGGGCAGGGATCAGAAGTGTCCTGCCCCTGATTGCTCCTAGATCCTTGCTCCAGGGGGCACAGTTGGCACTAGGCACCTTCTGGGTCTGGACTGTGGTAGAGGTAGTCTCCTCTGACTTCAGGAATGTCCACACCTCTGAGGGTCCAGTTCTTTGTCCATGGATTGGGGTGCAGGGATGTTCAGTTCAGTCTCCGGGCATAGGCCAGAAACCACAGGCACTGGCAGCTGTCTGTTCCTATATTCCTGTGTCCAGAGGCACCATGCAGTTTCTTGGCCCAGGGCTGTGGGCCGAGGTGGCAGTCTGTCCTGCAGTCTTAGGATGTCTGCATTTCTTGGTGTTCAGCTGAAATACTTCTAATACTTTGAAATATCTCTTTCTACCATGGCTGTTGTTTATTTTATTTATTTTTGTTTTTGAGTAAAGAAATTTTTAAGTCACCCTTTCATGTAGCTGGGATCTCTAACAAAGCCACAACATTGCAAAAGGGTACCTCCATTTTTTTCATCAGAATCTGCCTTTGACTTGCACACTGGAAGGAAGAATGGTAATGACTGAATGGGAGCTCAGCCTGTCCACCTCAGGGTGCAGAAAGAATATGGCTTTAAAAGGCACATTGAAATGGGCATTCTAGCAAGACATAGGACAGACTTTTGTAGCTTCTATCATTCATGAGGCTGAATTAGACCATTAGCAGTTCAAGGCCATTTGCAGCTAAGGGTCATTTAGACCAGCCTGAGCTTATACGATCTCTTGTCTAAAAATCCTACAACCAAATAAACAACAGGAACAAAAAATAACTAACCCACCAAACA
This sequence comes from Rattus rattus, assembly GCF_011064425.1. Lineage (NCBI taxonomy): Eukaryota > Metazoa > Chordata > Mammalia > Rodentia > Muridae > Rattus > Rattus rattus. Next base: position 5,751,453 of record NC_046161.1, read on the forward strand.
AACAAAATCCTAAAAACAAAAACAAAACACAACAGCAAAGCAAACAATCAAATGGTAGATCTAGCATTGAAACATGGAATTAATAAACTCCACAAATAATCTGAATTAACTGAGAGTAGTTTAAAAACTCAGAGATAGGCCACCATAATGGTGCAGCAGGCACAATTTCTTGCCATTCAAGCTTGACCACCTGAATTCCATCCATGGTACTCATGGTGGAAGGAGAGGACTGACTCCTGAGAGTTGTCTTCTGATGTCTACAGATACTCTATGGTACACACACACACACACACACACACACACACACACACACACACAGATAGATAGAGAGCTACGAAACAATAATCACTACTACTGATAAAACAAAAAAAAATCCAGCCCTTATTTGCATAGCAGCCTCACCCAGAAAAAACTGAGTGTTCTATCCAGAAGGGACATCTCGATTTCTCCTACATGGTCTTTTGTTTGAGTCATAAAAAGGACATATTAATAACATGCAGAAAGTGATTTTCTGGGTCAAGCTCTGCATTATAATAAATATGGATTCAATCAGGAAAGTGAGCCTTGCTTCCTTTTTTTTTTTTTTTTATTTAGTTCTTTTTTTGTGGCCCAGATGGGCACACAAGCAAATAAATCCTTTTTAATTGCCCCCACTCCACAGGAGCAAACAGCCCACCCCAATAATAAGTCCTCATGGGGGCTTCTCAAGTGGGTGCATTCTGCAGAACAATTTTTGCTTTTATTTTACCTTTTATTTTACCAACGGATTTTAAAAGGCAGCATTGTAATTTGGCATTAAATATTTAAGAATGATATTAAGGTAAGATTGATTCATTTAGCAGACATAATGGAGTGGGAAAGCCACATGGAGAGACTAAAGGGCTTCTCAGTGGGAAATCTATGCTAGCAGGCATCAATCCGCACCTGGTAATGGCCATGAATAGGCTCGCCCTCTTGCTATTTAAATAAATTGATGTGCAATTCATCTGCTGCTTAGAGCCGCTGGAATGCACTGTAGTAACGTTGTTCTTTTGGTAAGCATCCCAATGAAGTGCCAGAGCCATTCATCAGAGTGCTGTGTCATTCATGTTGTTGCTAAGCTTCCACAGTTTGGCAAAAATGGCAATTTGTTCTCAGAGGGCTCCAGTGGGTGGGGACAGCAAGATGTAATTATGGAGGGACTCACAACTGCAGCCCAAGCCTTGACTTCTCCACAGACATGGATGACACTGAATTGCCCCCAGATTGTTCCATTATCTCTGCAGGAGAAGAATACTGTACTCCCTTGACTTCCTTGGGAGGCATAAGCCAAAATGAAAAGGGAAAGCACATTTCACCTTTTAAACGTGGTGTTCCAATTTGAGTTATCTGTAAGAGCATGATTCTTTTCAGGGCTACTAAATGCTGCCCATTTATTTCTCAGTGTAGAATAAGCAGTATTCTACACTGCTGCCTCTTCTACCTGTTTTTGTCTTGACTGGGAAGGAGAATAAAAGTGTCCACCATTTAAAAGGGCTTACACCTTGTGAGTTACATAGGTTTGTATTTCTTGGTCCTAAAATGCTCAGACAAATCTTGTGGTTTTTTTATTAGCTATTTCCTGGTGACGTATAAATCAATAAGAGTGCAATTTAAGGCACTTAGCCAGGTACGATCGTGAAGAGTGGCCAGCTAATTTGAGACCCAATAGACTGTTGCTAGTTGCCATCACTTTAAAGCATGCTGCCCCTTTCTTCAGTCTTTCTGTCAGACGTATGTGGTGGGGTTTTTGTAGAATATGGATATCTGATTTATGCCTTTTTAAATTTAGAGGAATGTATCTCAACAAATTGTGTGTTTTGCATTAAAGTGGAAGTTTAGTAAGACAAAACATGTACTCCAAGGAAAAGAGGTTTTATATGTTTTGTATGTTTCTCTGTGTGGGTATGTGCATGCGTGAGAGTTGGTGCCCTCTAAGCTCAGAAAGAGCCTCTGATCATCTAGGACTGGAGGTCCTGGTGGTTTTTAGCTGCCTGATATGGCTGCTGACTTGGGCCCTCTGTAAGAGTTGCATGCTCTTAGCTGCTGAAGCATCTCCCCAGATCTAAAATGCTTCCATTTACATTGCTTACATTACCTCCCAGAGAAAATTTTGAGACACGTAAGAACATTTACAGGTATGGCGTTTGTGGTCAACGGGTCTCTGCTGATTCAATTAAGGAAAAGTTCACAGTAACCCACTGAAAATGCCTTGCATGAGGATATGCTCTGGCGACTGTGTTGACTTAACTTGTTTACTATCCTGATGCTTTCATCATTTGCTTTTCTAATTATCTTTCCCCACATTATTAAATATAATAATTAATAAGATGGCTGACTATGGTTGCTAAACATTACTCAATCATTAGTGTCTAATCTGCTCCAGTATTCTCTCTGATTAAACATGATGGCTGACTTAATCAAATGAATCTATTACATTTAAGGGCAAGCAGACCAGTGGTTGCTTAGCTACCCATTGAGCTCCCATGCCTTGTCAGCATTTATGTAGCAAGGTGATATATTCTAACACCTTGCAGACTGTCACCATTCTGTGGTCTATAATTCATTTGTCCATGAGCATTCCTCTGCTGATTTTTCAACTTTCCTGATTGACTCTTCCCAGAAAACAGGTTTCAGCAAGAATCAAATTGATAACAAGGTCCTTTGCAAAGAAATCAGCATGTAAAAAGAAGTTGGTTGGTTACACGGATCTTCCTTAGTCAGATTTGTTTAGAACAGAATTTCCTGACATATTCATATTATAACATAAATGATACCCATTCATATATACCCATCTGTGCATTCTTCACAAGACACTAAGGCAGAAATAGCACCAGTATGTTGTTGTGCATTGTATGTTGGTGGCCCTTTGCCTCAAATGCATATGTTGATGGCATCACTCCCAATGGGATGCTATTGAGCTATACAAATTAATTAATGAGCCCTCTAAATACAGTCAGTTATTTAAGCCTCAGGCAAATGTTTTACTAGACACTGATTCCCAGTCCTTGATTTTAGATTTCCAGCTTTCAGATTTGTTCAAGTCCAGCTTCTTAAATTGTGACAAATACCTGAAAGGTAGGATTGCAAATATTTTGGAAAACAGAAAAGGAATCTGCAGTGTAAGGACCAAATTAATTGAAAATCATTGTGCAGAAAATCTGATGTGTTTCCATCAAGGCCTGCTTCTGTGCATGTCAGGAAGCCTTGGTTCTGAGGTACACAAGGTGAGCATTTAATATGCACATGCTATCATGTTACATGATGTAAGCATGTACACCTGACAGCCCGGTCCGATTCTCATGATTGTATGTTATGAACTGTTGTTTTCAGTTGTACATGCAAACATTTCAGTTCTTACAGACACACAATGGTTTAACTGCAGAAGACACAGACTTTTATAATTTTTATTTTTTACTGTCACTCTTCAACATGTATCAAGTTTATTTTGAAATGTGTCATTCAGAATGGTTGATTTTGCAAATTGCTCTTGGAATTGGTGATGAGTTTTATAAAATGTAGTTAAGGAATTTTGGGGTGGGATTAGATCACTTTCCAAAGTTTCTCATATTGCCCTAAACATCTTTTTATGCTATGAATTTGTATGAAGTGGAGGTTTCAACACTGGTGGTTATAAAAATGAAGATGTTCATCAAGTCTTAAAGACGCCAAAGACACTTTTACAGACTATGTATACAATATTCAGGTGAATTAATGTTTTAATTATTGTAAAATAAACATGCAGCTTTTTTTAGTATAAAATTTTGCTTTCATCTTTAGTTTCTTTGGTAAATTATATGTTATGAAAGAACAGTGTTTTTTAAAACACTATTCTTATGATTCATTATTAGTTATGGTTTTATTTATTTACAGATTTATTTGCCTATATATCTAGACTGAGTAGCTGTGGCTTTGGCAAAAACTGATCAATGTTTGAAAGGCACTTAAGAAAGCCTTAAACCACTTCATTTATGACATTTTTGTAGTAGCACAAACTAAAATATAGACATTTTCTTATGGTTGTAGAATAATAAAATTGACAAAAAAAGCAAAAGGTAAGATAGATAAATTCTTTTTTTTCTTTTTTTTTTCGGAACTGGGGACCGAACCCAGGGCCTTGCGCTTGCTAGGCAAGCGCTCTACCACTGAGCCAAATCCCCAACCCCAATAGATAAATTCTTATTAGATGAATATTGAGTATACAGAAAATAGCACTGTAATATCAGCTATTCTTGTTACAGGTCCTTCGAGGGACCTCTGTCCTGGTTGGGGCAGAAACATTTCAAAATCTGCATGCCTCTTTTCTAAATCGATTTAAAGTTATCCTTTCTTCTGGAAAAGGGTCTCACACAGTTGCTCTGCCTTTCCCAGGGTCAGGAGGGCAGAGATCCAGAGCTCTTAAGCCTCGAGTTTGAACTGCAGTCAGCAGAGGAGTCGGGGAGGCAAGCAGTCAGCTTGGAGTGAACTCAGGCTGATTTGTTCTTGTTCATGAGAGTGACAGAAGTGACTGTGATGATTGGAAAACAGCTCCTCAGGTTAGGACTGTTTCTCAATCGGTAAAGAGGTTGCCTGGCTTACCTGAGAGTCTGGGTTCAACTGGCAGTAGTGGAGCATATATGTAACCTTAGGACTAGGGAGGTGGAGGCAGGAGGATGAGAAGTTTAAGGTCATCCCCTCAGTGAATTTGGGATCCCTGGGATCCATGAGATACTGTCCCCCAAAACAAAATAGTACAGGAAAAACATAGTCCTTCCTCCAAGAGAAAGTTGTAAAGAGGCTAAATGTTTGTCAAATTGTTTTCTTGTTGGATGAAACATGAGACTTATCTCTTCTGAGTAATGGATATTAGTGAAACTCTCTCATATTGGAGTAGCATTATAAAAGATTCACAACTGGAGCAATGGGTTAGTTCTAGCACCCGAGATTGAGTGTTTAAAAAAAAAACTTTTTTTGCGATGTTTTGATGAAGTCATTTAATCTATGGAGTAAATAACTTTGGTGAAAAGCAGTTATCTTGAAATAGCATCTACAATTACCTTTAAAGGAAGCTGGTCTATAATCCATTTATCTAAGTTTACTGAGGCAGATGTCAGCAGTTTGGGTAATTTCCCAATGTGATGAATATTCATAAGAAAATACTATAAAAATTACAGATGAGCTCTATTATCTCCATTACTTGTGTCCTATAAATACATTGAGAGCTAGCTAACTTGCTGGTTTTTTTTTTTTTTTTTACTAATAATGTGTGTAGATTCTGATAATGTGATATCAGTGATAATGTCTTAATCATTTTAGGAACAAAGAGTCTCCTATAAGACTTAGTTTTTTATTCATGTCTTGAAGGTAATAGCTGATACAGTATATTGGACTACTGTCTGAATTTAATAATATGCATGTTAGTATATATTCCACTAATGACTCTTCAAGCACCTTCTGTCATTATCCCTAGACATTGTCATTGGTTCCATTAAAGTCCACTTGAGCACCTAGATTTTGGTTTCAGTTTCTTTTATCTTTTCATGAAATATAGTTTCTTCATGTCATGGTTCTTGAGCTATAAAAAAGCATTTTCTGAGTTGAGGCTGACCTTTCCTGACTCTGCAGGTTGTGATTTTCCTCGATTCAAGAACTGCCCCATAGTCTACACTCTGAGACATTTTAACAACATTCTAGCAAAACCACCATGTCTCAAGGAAAGATGCTAGTGTGACCTTGCCCCAAGCCTATGGGGCAGTAGGCGAGAGTGGCTGCTGGTCACATTAAGCTTTCAAGTATAGCTGATAAACATTTAGAATCGTCTTGCTTATCCAGCCATAAAGAGTGGGGAAGGCAGGTAGAGAAAAGTATTTGTTAAATGATTAAGATTAAGGGAACTTTAGTTCATGAACCAAGTTGCATCAAATTTTGCTGCTTTAGGGCAGATAAATTTTAATCTACTGTTTGGGCTTACTCAAAGTTAACTCCTCAACTTTGAGGAGTGGCTGCAGCCACTGGAATGAAAAGAAATGGTACCATCGTTCCAAAGATATTGTCCAAAGGTGCTTTGAACCAAAGGACAGAAAGAGGTAACCTAGAGTCCAGATGTCTGACTCTTTCCATCTCCTTCCTTTTCCAAAATGGGTTGTGAATGCAGAATTTCTCTTTTCCCTGGTGAGTCATAGAAACAAAACTTGTATCTCCCAGAGCAAACCACATGATTTAGAAAGGTCACTCTCTGCTTGCTCCCTTCCCTTGAAACTAGGTCATAGAACCCCTGTTTCTCAGTGCTCTGGGCTTCTGTTGGAGGGCCAGGATCCGGGTGTAGAGAGGCCAAGTAGAAGATAAGCAAGGAGTGGTTGCTGATTCCCCCTGAGTTTATTATCCCTGGGTCAGACCTTTTGCCCAAAACCTTTTTCTGTAAGATTGCCCACTTCTGGGAGATGGAGCACAATAATTACTTTCTCCGAATCCTTCTTATGGGTTTTCTTCATATTTTCATGTCACAGCACACATGCTGAAGTAAATTTGCTGTGCTTCCCGCTGACCTGTCTTTTCTTGGTCTGCCTTGGCCACCACATTTTTTGCCCTGTACCCCACCTTCATAAAGCACTGAGGCCTACAGTTTCCATCGAGTGTTGGGCTCAGTGTACTTGTCTGCCTAAGTCTGTGAAACAAAGCAGGATATGTAGTAAGGGTTCTTAAATGTCAGATTATACTTTTTGCATTCCACATCACTCTGTACTTGGCTTTTGTATCTGCCCTCCTTCGTGAGTTGGACAGTGATTCTCAGTGACAGTTCATGGTATCAGAATGTAGTGACAAAAGCTGTGCCACAGGGGAGGGATTGCACCAGGACATCTAACAGGAGACGAGGGTCCGGGACATCTAGACTAAGAAGCTGGTGAGAACAGAGTGGCCGAGGATATCAGTTTGAAGGAGCACCAGGAGAAGCTGAGCAGAGCGCGGCCCCGTATACCGACTCTCAAGTTCTGTGGTTATTACCATGAGTGTAACAGAGGAAGCGAGGCGCTGTTGGAAGCATACTTCAAGCAGACACAAGCCAGACAATTTAAGATCCTGCATCCTGAGATTCAAACCCACCCTCGAGGACTCTTCACGTTTGGCTTTGGATGGAGAGAGACAGATTTCTTCTTCTCAGCCGCACATGGTACCCTAGACTAGAGACAGAGCAGCCCAGATTTAGTAAGCAAGTCCCGAGGGAAGCATAAGCAGATGCTCACAGAGCAAGAGCCCACACTTCTGCCTCCTACACGTTTCTTTCTGCATACCTTTTCTCAGAGAGGAAACCAGGCTGTCTTAAACAGAGGAATGCTACTTCTAGCTCTGAGCTAGAAGTGAGCCAGATGCTTGTGGTGGCATCAGATAGTTCACAGTGTCTGACCTGTCAGGCCAAGCCTTCTGGTAATTTCAGTTTAAAACCTGATGAAATTTTAGTTAGTCACGTTTTCAACGTATGTATGTTTGAAAAGTTCTATTTCATATAGAGTTCACTCTGTGATCATTTCATACAAATACATTGCGCATTTCACTTAATCTCATGCCCACCTCTGCCATCCCTTTGCCCTCCCTGACAGCTCCTTCTCAAAAACAAACAAACAAACAAACAAACAAACAAACGAGGAAATAGTGTTACTCTCACATTAACAAATTGAAACCCATAACCTGTAATTGGGGGAGTGGCCTCTCAGGCATTCCTGACCAATAGCTAGTAGTGAGGTATCTCATTGTTATTTTTCGTTGTTGTTGTTGTTGTTTAAATGGAATAACTTTAAGCTTCTGGGAGAAGAATAATCCACCCATATAGGGTACTTCCATTTAAACTGTGTTTAAAAGGTATATTTTAAAATTAGACTTAGAACATGTATGTTTCTGCAGGGCTTTCTCATGCATCCTTACTTTTAGCAACTATGATTAAACTCAGTGGGTCAAAAACAATGACAATGACAATTAAACTGAAATGGAAACTGAAAGCCAGCTGACATGACAGGAAGCTACTGTTCTGTACAGGAGCCGCTGGTGCTCTGGCTTGTGCCCCTTCCTTAGCCATGACCTGATCATTCAATGTTGCAGTTTTCTCTTCACACAAAGTAAAAGTAATGGCTCGTATCTGCATATCTCACTCATTGATTGGACGTAAAGTGTGCCGTGCCATGCCAGACAGAATAGACACTTTTAAAAAAAAAATTGAATATTTTTTATTTACATTTCAAATGTTGCTCCCTTTCCTGGTTTCCCATCCACACGACCCCTATCCCATTCTTCTCCCCCTTATTCTATGAGGGTGTTCTCAGACCCATGCACCCGCCCCTTCCCACCTCCTCCCCCAACATTTCCCTGTACTGGGGGGTCCAGCCTTGGCAGGACCAAGCGTTGCAGCTCCCATTGGTGCCCCACAAGGCCATCCTCTGCTACATATGCAGCTGGAGCCATAGGTCTGTCCATGTCTAGTCCCTGGGTAGTGGTTTAGTCACTGGGAGCTCTGGTTGGTTGGTATTGTTATTCTTATGGGGTTGCAAGCCCCTTCAGCTCCTTCAAACCTTTCACTAACTCTCCAATGGGGACCCTGTTCTCAGTTCAATGGTTTGCTGCTAGCATTAGCCTCTGTATTTGTCATGCTCTGGATGAGCCTTTCAGGGGACAGCTATATCAGGCTCCTGTCAGGTATGCACTTCTTGGCTTCATCAATCTTATCTAGTTTTGGTTGTTGTATATATGGGCTGGATCCCCACGTGGACAGTCTCTGAATGGTTATTCCTTCAGCCCTGCTCAAACTTTGTTCCATATCTCCTCCTAAGAATATTTTTTGTTGTTCCCCATTTTAAGAAGGACTGAATCATATGCACTTTGGTCACCCTTCTTGATTTTCATGTGGTCTGTGAATTGTATCTTGGGAAATTCCAGCTTTTGGGTTAATATCCACTTATCAATGAGTGCATATCATTTTGTGTGTGTGTGTGTGTGAGAAAGAGAGAGAGAGAGAGAGAGAGAGAGAGAGAGAGAGAGAGAGAGAGAGAGAGAGAGAGAGAGGATTGAGTGGTTACCTCACTCAGGGTGATAGTCTCTTATTCTATTCATTTGCCTATGAATTTCATGATGTCATTATTTTTTGATAGCTGAGTATCACCCATTGTGTGATGTACCACATTTTGTGTATCCATTGCTCTTTTTGAAGGGCATCTGGGTTCTTTCCCAGTTTCTGGCTATTATAAATAAGACTGCTATGGACAGAGTAGAGCAAGTGTTTTTATTGTATGTTGAAACATCATTTGGGTATATGTCCAGGAGTGGTATAGCTGAGTCCTCAGATAGCACTATGTCCAATTTTCTGGGGAACCAACAGACTGATTTCCAGAGTGGTTGTACCAGTTTGCAATCCCACGAACAATAGAGGAGTGTTCCTCTTTCTCCACATCCTTGCCAACATCTGCTGTCACCTGAGTTTTTGATCTTAGCCATTCTCACTGGTGTGAGGTGAAATCTCAGGGTTGTTTTGATTTTGCGTTTCCTGATGACTAAGGAAATTGAACCTTTCTTTAGATACTTCTCAGCCATTTGATATTCCTCAGCTGAGAATTTTTGTCTTTTACCTGTATTAGAAAGAGCTTAATCATATGGTATTAAGAGACATGCTTGCTTTCTCCTCTCTTTAATTGTTAGCTTAAAAGAAAATAGAATGTGGCTACATTGTAATTTTGTACTGATAAATTTTTGCTGGGGGTATAAATTATGAAGGGAAAAAACAGTTATTTGGAGCTGTGAACCTTTCTTCATTCAAAATGTGTGTGTGTGTGTGTGTGTGTGTGTGTGTGTGTGTGTGTGTGTGTGTGTGTGTGTGTACCCTGTCTATTACGGCCCCAGAGAATTATTTCCTGCTTCAGAGAATTACATTTTACCCTCAGAGAAAATCTGCTGAAATTGCCAATGCCACGCCCCCTCAGGGGACCCTGAGCTGTCAAGCTGGCACTGGCAGGGGTAGGCTCTATATACCTAAGGACTCAGTTCTGCATTAGCTGCCCAGTTCCATGTTTTGCTGGGACATCACAAAGCAAACAGCATGGGCAAGGGGGTGACCTGGAACAAACAGGTCTCAAATGCTATCGAGGCCCTGGCAGTGTTCAATTTATTCCAAAAGTTTTAAAACAAACTCTCTGTGAAAAGCAATCATCTCCAAATATTTTAAAATAATATTATTTATGAGTGCATGCCTGCGTGCCTGCGTGTGTGCGAGAGCGTGCAGTGCGTGGCCTACCGACGTACTTGATGTAAGAAGAATGTGTCTGGTCTCCTGGGCTGGGGTTACAGGAGCTTGTAACCCTCCATGTAAGTGCTAGGTTTAGGTCCTCTAAAAAAAATCAGCAAGAACTTCTAACTGCTGGAGCCATCTCCAACCCCAGAACTTATTATTTTTTTTTAAAGAGCCCATAGCCCATATCAGAAAAAAATTCTAGAAATTGTTTTGGTTTGCTCTGAATTCCATAATCTATTATTTAAAACTACATATTATATTTGTTTATCTTCTCTTCAGCAAACTGTGTTCTCTCTACATCAGGGCTTATTTAGAAGAGAATGGGTACTTCATCTTAATTCCAGGCTCTAAACTTTCTTGCTGTTCCCTGGAGATAGCAAGACAGCCCGTTATAATATGGAGATTGAAATCGTTTGAATCAGCAACATCTGGGAAAAGTGTGTTGTATCTGCACACAGCATCCTGAGTTGTTTGCACTTCGTATTTGAAAACTTCATATGTCAGAGTCAAGTATACCTTCATTTCCTGGGTTGCGCATTCTGCCAAGATGCCATTTTTGTCCAAGTATTTCCAGAGGCCCCAGTAGATGTTACAAATGGAGCCTCCTGGCAAATTGCTGCTAGTGTGATTTAGCTTTTGCAGTCAAGATCCTTTGGTTTTTGCCATACATCAGCAGGAATACTTTTATGCGAGCTTGCCTTCGTAAAGGAATTAATTTGTTGAAATACTGCCACACAACCACCGATTAGGCATTAAGATTGTCCCCCACCCCACTGGAGCTCTGAGGGTCGCATAGGTTTGTATAGGCCTAACTAATGAGTTAGACTCATTTAAAAAATTCATTTGTCATGCTTATTAGAATGAACCTATATTCCTTTATTACCCAGTACAAATCCTTCGCACATCAAGCCCAGAGCATAAAATTAAAATTGCATGAAACTTTGATCTCCTCCTTCATTAATTACGGAGGATAATTACACGCAGGTGCCAGCCCCTGTCTACCAGCAGATGCTTTCTGACCCTCAATATAATGCTGCATATTTGCTATGTATACTTAAAAGGGAACAAAGGTGTGTACAACACAAACTGCAGCCCTTTCATTAAGCCACGAGATATGAAAGTCTACCTGCACGATGCTTAGGGATAATTTTAATTAGAAATCTCTGACAGTTAATCCTATGATAATGAATGGAAGAGGTTCAATGAGCAACAGGATAGAAGAGGGTAAAAATAGGTCAAATTAATTTTTACAAAATTAAATATTCATTTAGATCAAGTTGGAACCTTGATTTGAATGTCTTTGTTTAGCTTTCTTAATGTTACATGAACTAAATAACCAAAGAATGATCACTCTAATTGTATAAATACGTAGTATCATACCCAGTAAAGCAGAGAGCACACAATGGCACTTTGTAAAGTGTTATGAACTGACTGTTAAGAAAGTCCTGTGTAACCAAAACTATCTGCTTTGAGACAAAATCTGCAATTCATTGACTTGCCCTTAGCATAATTTAGATATCATTTCTCTTTGAACTTTCCATTTATATTTTGAGACATGTTCTCAAGTAGCTGGGCCTCGAACTCACTATGAGGCTGAAAATAATCTTGAACCTCTGATCATCCTTCTCTATCCCAGCTCCCAGGCACCGGGATTACAGATGAATATCACCATGCCTGGCTTACACACTGCTGGGGATTAAACTGAGGGCATCATGCACCCTAGGCCAGCACTCTGTCAACTAAGCTACATCCTCACCCTCATTTAACTTTCAATCATTTTCCCTCCTCAAGATTCAAGGAAGGAGTGAAGTAACTTATAAGTTATGCCTATATGTATTTATTTTGTTTTGTTTTTCTAAAAATTTTGAAGCCCAGAACCTTATTACTGACATTTAAAAAAATCCGAGAATTCCAGATATTTAAGAAAGTACCACAGCAGTAATTTTAGAAGAAAATAAAACCCATCAAAATGTCAATCAGTTCAGCACAGTTAGAACTAACTGGTCAACAAAACTTAAAATGATTAAATGTTCAATTTCCATATTCATTGTGCTGGAGACATAGTAAATAAAATTCATTTTAGTTTAGATAGCAGTAAATGTGTGATTATGCATTCATGTAAGAATTTCCAACCACCACTAGTTATAGATCATACTAGGATCTGGTGATGCACAGAATTTCAGAAGTTAAGGAGTCTAAGTTTTACCAGGGAGAGAGCAAGCATAAAAATAACCACGACAGTGTCCTAGAAAGTATTAACTGTCACTCAACACAGCCTAGAGAAACCTAAAAGAGAAAGCCCAACTGAGTAACAGTCGTTATCAGGTTGGTTTATTGACAAATCTGTGAGGGATTGCCTTGATCTATATGGACACAGGAGGATCCAACCCAGTGTGAGTGGTGCCATTTCTTAGGTTCTGGGCTCTGTAAGAAAGCTTGCTAAGCATAAGCCCCAGGGTGAGCCAGCAAATAGTGTCCTCTTCAAGTTCCTGAGTTCTCGCTCTAACTTCCCTCAAAGACACAGTGTGACCCAGAGGGGTAAGTCAAATAAGCCCTCCTGTCTCCTAAAGGACACTTGGTCAGAGTGCTTAACACAGAGAGAAAGGAGCCCAGGATGACTATGGGGGTCCGCATGAAATGCAGCAGACATGCAGGAAAGAGAATCTCACTGCAAAGGAAGGGACGGGAAGGAGCAAGACCAGAGGAGTCTGAAGGGGCAAGTATGCCCAACAGGAGAGCGTTAAGACCAGAGTTCCAGAAAGCGAGGGACAGAGCAGGAAGAGTGAATATGGCAGTGTTTCACGACTAATGGCTTTAGGGTGAAATGTGATGAGACTGGGGAGACGAAGCTAGTCCAAGCAAAGGACAGAAAAGCGAACATCTAAGAGCAGCCAAGCCACATGTCTCTTTTCCTTCTAGTGATCTTGAGGTCTGGGCACATTGCAGGCAGGCTGGTGGCATGGTGACATCTGACTACGTGTTAGGTAAGACTCACCATTTCATGCTAGAATCTACAGCTCCGTGTCCATAGTGGCACTGAGATACTATTCAAGGAGGGTCAAGATACACTAAAATCAACGTCAGTGTCTGTGCCCCAATTTCTGGGGCCTATAGTCAAGTGAGCTGATCACTGGTAAGGGGTTTCTCTTCCTGTGCCTATTTCTCCCTTTATGTGTTTCCATGCAGGCATGGTCTATTGTGTTCTACCTGCTTCGTGGAGGTATGGGTTCAAAAGAATAGGAGCATCAATATACCTTTTACTATTTTTCAAAAGCCTCAGGCTTAGAGGAGATGATAGAGCTTATAAAAAGAACTGATATGCATTAGGAAAAAGCTCATTAGAAAACGATGGAAAAATCCCATGCATTAAGAGGCTGTTGCTCTATCCTGGAGAGAAGAGATCACAGATGGTGTGGGAGAGTGGGTGCTATTTCAGTTTTACATTCTGATCTGGGTGGTAAAAAGAATCAATCTTAAAGTATGAGGATGTAGCTTGGTTGGTAGAGCGCTTGCCTAGCAAGCAAAGCCCATCTGTCTCCAACGTTCAACTCTTAGCATCACAGAAACTGGCCACAGTGAAAGTCACTAGCAGTCCCAGTGCTGAGCAGGCAAGGAAGTGAGATCTAGAGGTCAAAGTCATCTTTGAAGACGTGTCGGATTCATGCTATCTTATGTTTCAACAACAACAACAACAACGGCGATGACAATGACAGAATCCACAAAGAGAGGCACTATCTCTGTCATTTGTAGTGGTCAAAACCAATATTTTGGCAAACTACAAAACTAAGGTGGCTACTGTCTTTTCAAAAGCAAGGGTCATTAGGCAACACAGAAGCCTTTAGGGGACTGTGAGGAAAGCAAAAGGGGAAGCTAAGGTTAACAGGCATGCTACAAGCTACAGCAAACTGAACTGTTTGTCCAGGCAGGTGGCAGCTGCTGGCAGCCAGACAATATGCACATGTATGACCAGTAAGCAATGTAAAAAATAGTGAGGAAAAAAAACGAAGAAAAAGAAAAAACCTGAAAGAAAAAAACACCCAACCTTGACAGTTATTCAAATGACTGCTGCTATAGTTGTGTTTCCTTTGAGCACCTCCCAAGCAAAGCTGGGTTTGGTCCCAAGCACGAGTGAAATGACTGTTGGTGTTTGCTGTATGAAAATGACAAAGGAGAATGCATCTTGTGGGGTAGTCTTCCTTAATCATGGGAATCAGTGAATGATGTAATTCTCAGCTAAATTCTGCCTTTGTACCTATAATAAAGCATATGATAAACACTAATAAAACATTTCCAAGTAGTTTGAAGTGTATACCCAGTGCTGTCTTATACCTCGCAGCTGGTTAGAAACTTCAGCTCTGTAGTCATAGCTCATCACTGCCTTGATCTTTAGATCCTTTGGTGATTTTTAAAATTCTCTATAGAGCTCTGGAGTTCTGAAGGCCCTGAGCCCCAAGTTCCACAAAGGGAGAGGTGGCCACTCTTCAGTCGTCTGATCCATGAAGAGGTATTTATTGAGCATCCACATTGGGCCAGAGGGATTTGGTGTTGCAGAGTCACCCAGGAAATAATGCTTTTGGAGGGAGGGACTTGGGGAGTCCTAGATAAAGTTAAAAGGCAGCATAGTGCCAAGCACTTAGCATGGGGTCTGGAGTCTGGTGTGTGTGGGAAGGGTCTGTATTTTTTTAAACTGTTGTCTGCTATTGATACAGTTGTTACATGGGGTTTATTAGATGGGACTGAACTGTCCCAGTGGGCATTTGCTCTGTTGTTTCTGAAATTATGCTTCTTGTACTCAGGGCTGTAGGCTTGGTGCGAGTTTAGGTCAATCACTTGATCACCAACCCCAGAAGCTGCCTGGTATCAGGGTGACTTGCCTTGGAGAAACCTTGGCAGGTCGTCATTGGAACTGAAGGATGGCTGGCTCGAAGACACGTTCTACTTGTCGATACGAGATGCTGCTACCAATCATTTCACTGACAAATTCAATAGGGACTTTGTGAATAATGAAAAAAATGATCAGGTTGATCGGGAATTCACTGCTGACAATCGGATTGGCAGTTGTTGCCCACAGCATCAAGTGTTAAATAAACCTGAAAGGAAAACCTAGATGGGTGTATAAGCAGCAAAGAAGGGTTACATCCTGCAATTGGGTATGAAGAGCAGATGGGAAACAGCAATTATGGCTTCTGGTGTGTGTGTGTGTGTGTGTGTGTGTGTGTGTGTGTGTGTGTGTGTGTGTGTGTGTGTGTGTGTGTGCGTGCGTGTGTGCGTGTGTGCAGGTGTCAGAGGAATGAACAATACACTGGGTGTTATTGTCTGTTTTATTCTCTTGAGACAGGGTTTCTCACTGAGCTTGGAGCTATGGTAGAGAACAGTAGGCTCTAGCAATCCTCCTGCCTCCACTTCCCTCAGCACTGAGGTTTCATGTTATTTGAACTCAGGGCTGTAGGCTTAGGCAGCAGCCACTCTTGCCCATTGTTCCATCTCCCCAGCTCTTCTGTTCTGGTTTGAGGATGAAATGTCCCCATAAATGTAATCTCCGTCGGGGGGCGGGGGTGGTATTTTTGAAGGCTATGTAACCTGTGGGAAGTGGAGTTGTTTTGAAGACAATTGATGACTGAAGGTTGCCAACCAACCAACCCCAGTTTGACTGTGGACTCAGTGTGACTGCCAGCCACAACTTCCTAGTCTGCTCTATGCCTTTTGTTCCATGATGGACCTTGTCTCATCAAAGCGTGAGCCCCAATAAACCCTTTCTTAAATTGCTGCTTGTGTCAGAGCAGCAGGGAATGCGACCCGGGCAAGTGTACGGAATACAGATTGCAACCTGCGGGTCACTGCCTGCCTTAGCCAGGGTTTCTATTCCTGCACAAACATCATAACAGAGAAGTCAGTAGGGGAAAAAGGAGTTTATTCAGCTTACACTTTCACGTTGCTGTTCATCACCAAAGGAAGTCAGGACTGGAACTCAGGCAGGTCAGGAAGCAGGAGCTGATGCAGAGGCCATGGAGGGATGTTACTTACTGTCTTGCTCCTTCTGGCTTGCTCAGCTTGCTTTCTTATAGAACCCAATACCACCAGCCCATGGATGGCATCACCCTCAATGGACTGGGTCTTCCCCGCTTGATCACTAGTTGAGAAAATGCCTTACAGTTGGGTCTCATGGAGGCATTTCGTCAACTGAGGCTCCTTTCTCTGTGATAACTTCATCTTCTGTCAAGTTTACACATAAAAGCAGCCAGCACACTACCCCTTTGGAGGTCAAGTGACGCTTTCATGGGGGTCACATATCAGATATCCCACATATCAGATACATTACAATCCATAACAGTAGTAAAAATTACAGTTATAGAGTAACAACAAAAATAACTTTATGACTGAGGTCATCATAACACAAGGGACTATATTAAAGTGTCCCAGCATTAGAAAGGCTTTGGACCATTGACTTAGAGCCTAATTGTGGATATTAATCCAGAATATTTTGCCCTGAAGTCTGAGGACATAGCTCAGTTGATAGTTGTTTCTGGCCTTCAGATTTCATAGAAGGCAAACTTAAAAGAACAAAGAGAATAATTGTATGGCTTTATTTTCGCTTTTCAGAGACAGGAAAGAGGAACTAAGAAGGTTTTTGACCCAGTGCCATCAACATTTTACAAAAGAAAGAACATTTTAAAATACCAAAATGTTAGAAAGGGCATCATCTCAGAATAGAGCACATCCGTGTTTAAAAAAAGATTAATTTAAAAATATAAAAGCCCTTCCTCATTGTCCTTATTTATCTCATATTCTAGGCACCTTGCAATGAATTAGTACTACTCAGATCTTATGGTTTAATAATTTCACATAAACACAATGGATTTTCCCATGATGCTTTGTGAGAACCAGTTCCACACTGAATGAGTTTCAGTGTCTCTGTTGTTGCTCACCTACACTGGGAAGGCTCAGTTAGGTGAGAGGACATTACGGCTCATGGTGAGGCTGGTTTTTTTGTTTGCTTGTTTGTTTGTTTGTTTTGTTTTTTTGAATTTTCAATGCATTTATTTCAAAATTAAGTAATTTGTATACAAGCTATTCACAAACCCACATGCTCTGTCTAAAGCGTAAGATTCACATTTACAAAGCCATCCATCGCACATAATTTTGGTGACTCATGTGCATCTTATTTAAAAGATAAATATTGTGTGCACAGCAAAGACTGTAAGACTTGTTTGGTAAAAATCTACACATAATGGGATCATGTGTACATAGTAAATATTCTAAATGGTTATCAGAGACGTTAGTATAGAATCATTTCCAAGTTCAAATCTATAATGATAAATACATTCATATTACTTAGTACAGAT
Source organism: Rattus rattus (assembly GCF_011064425.1). Lineage (NCBI taxonomy): Eukaryota > Metazoa > Chordata > Mammalia > Rodentia > Muridae > Rattus > Rattus rattus. The sequence continues at coordinate 5,769,060 of NC_046161.1, forward strand.
GTAATTGTTTAATTTTATGTCAGTAAACTTCAAGGCTGACCCCTCTCATTCAAGTTTTGTTTTGGTGTTCCAGTGAGATGAATCTAAAATTTCCTTCAGGAAACTGCTTATCACTGGGCCTAGAAAGACGTCTCAGCTGGGCACTTGCTGTGCTTCTGGAGCAGCTGAGTGTTCTAACGTGTACTGTGTATGGTTGGGGACGATTACTAGTTCACATACTTAAGTCTTACATGGCAGTAGGTCATCAAAGGTCTTCAAACATGGGGTGAATGACTTTCAGGGAACACTGAAAAGAGCATCTTTCTTAATGTGATTTTTTTTCTAGAAAGCTGTTTCAGGGGCCAGGATTAATGCATTAATGCTATTTTTGAGAGAGGCCAATGTAAGGCATAGAGAGACAAGAAATCAGAAGAGAGGCAAGGCAGGCCGTGAGCCAGCAAGAAAGCGTGTAAGATTTACAGCAGAGAATAAAAACATCAATGGCACACTTAGTGTGTGAGGCCTGTCTGCCTAGAGCTTTCCAAGACGGGTTAGAGGGAAAAACTATGACTTGCAAAGCTTTGTGAAGTAAACCATATAAGAATATAATACATATTTGCTTTGTGAATTAACTTCCTATACTTCAGTGTTCATTCATTCCATATTTTTGAAGGCTGCTTCCTGTCAGACCCCTTACTCTGTGTGGGAAATGCAGATAACAGTTCTGCAATGGTTTAAAAATCCAGAAAGCCCACGAGTATCTTTTTTATAAGGTCAGGGTGGCTTTGAAAGAGCTACAACTGTGAGACACGGAGTTTAATGGCTTCAGATGGAGAAGTTCAAATAGGTGGGAAGAAACCAGGACAATAAATGAGACTTAATTATTGCAGATGGAGAAAACATGGGGATTCACCAAGGTCAGTTTTCTCTTTCTGTGATTAAACACTAAGACCAAAGCAACTTACAAAAGTAAGTGTTTATTGAGGGTATCCGTTTTCAGAGGGTCGGAGTTTTTAATAGCAGCACTGGAAAGCTCATACCTTTATCCACAAGCAGGAGGCAGAAAAAGTCACAATGGAAATGGCAGGTGGGTTTTTGAAGCCTCAAGCCTGCTTCCAGCAACATTCTTCCTCCAATCAGATCAAACCTCTTCCAACCAGGCCACACCTCTTAATCCTTCTCAAATAGTTTCACCAACTGGGGTCTAAGCATTCAAGCATATGATTTTATAGGAGCCGTTCTCATTCAGGCCACCACAGTGGCAATGTAAGTAGACAGAGCAGTTGAAGGTCAAGAGAACTGTCGCTGAAAGAAGCTTGGAAAATATTTACTCTGTGTATCCAATAGTATTCAATGACACAAATGAATTAGAAAAATCTTTCTAGTATTGTTAGAATTTCTTCTGATGATATCCAGGAAATTTTGGTTCTGGGACAAGGTCTTATGTACCCCAGATTAGAAAGAACTCTCTATGGTGCTGAGGTTGTCCTTGAATAACTAATTATATTATCTTTACCTCCTAGTGCTGATATGCATTACCATATCAGATATACAAGATAATTTTATGTGGACTCTTGGTGTGTAATTTTAAAATGGTGTTTGTTTTAATATTTCTTATAATAAAACAACTAAATCATAGCTATGACATGCTACAACATTTTCAAGATAATGTAGGTTTTTATTTGAACATGATGTTGGAAAGCAAAGATCTTAGTCACTGTATGGAAAAATATTTTAGGTAAAATTGTGTACAATCATATGGAAATATGACTAAAACAGTTACATAATGGTCCAAGTTGAAAGCTGACACTTTAGACAGCCTTTTGGCTGAGTGTTCATGGTGATTTTAGGATCATACAGAATCGTGAGTTAACAGTAGCTGAAGCTAAAGATACTGAAGCAGAGGTACCCTGTTCAGTGTATGAGTGAACTTTGCTTAGGACTGGACTTTAGAACCTTGTACTTTTTCTCAATAAAGTTCTACTGGATTCCCTGTCTGGTTTTATTGAGTTCCATTTTTTTTTCTTGCATCAAATATTTATTTTCCCCACTCCCTCAAAGGGAAGAAAAGGGAAGCCTAATAGTCATTTGTAGGCATCTTCCTTCTCTCTCTCCATGCTGTGGCATTGCCTTTAACTAAGACGATTCATCTTCATCCTTCATTAGGAGATGTGATTTACTGAGGTGGTTTATGGCCAAATAGAGTTGCCGGCCTTGCAGATTCTCTTTAGGGAGGTGTCGAATCAAATGTGCTCCTGCTGCCTGTGGAAATCACGCCCCAGATGTTTTTGGTTGAATCTGTGTTAATTTCCAATGCTAACTGTCAAAGAGATGAAGGCCTTCCTAGCAAAGCACACTGATGTGTGACCACTCTGATTCAGTTTTCCATTAAAGACATCGTACCTTGCATGCATACATCAAATGAATAATGAAAGTACTTTATTTTCATCACTACTAAAAATCAAAAGCTGTGGAAAGACAGGAACATGTCTTTGATGGCAAAACTCTGAAAACTTTATACAGGAAAATAGAGCAGATGCAGAAGAATAATAAGGTCAGCGTGGCCAATTAGAAACCATCAGTAACCAGCTCTAGGATATCTGAAAATTGTATATATTTGACAAATTGTATGTCATATAGACTACACATGGCTTCCTTTTCTCCCCAGTTTTATTTAGACACAATTAGGAAGCAAATATTAAGTAGTAAAACAAGATGTTTTATCTGTCTGTCTGTCTTTTATATGTGTGTGTGTGTGTGTGTGTGTGTGTGTGTGTGTGTATATAAAATGAAATGATTAGCAGCATCAAGTAGATTACTGTACACATCCTATCAAATGACTGTTGAATTTTTGGGGTTTCTGTGCAATAAGAATGTTGAAGATGTACTATCACTGTAAATCTCAAGTGTAGCACACATTATTATCTGGAAACCCCATGTTGTAAGTTAGTGTTCTAGAACATTCTCCATAACTGTAGCTATGCTCCTTAGTTTTGTGTCTTGTCACTCTATGGTGCTCCCCAGGGCATCTCCATTGACCAATATTTGGAATTACAACTTCTCCGCAATCTTACCAGTTCTATTCCTTAGTAACTATTGTGACATTTATAATCTAGTGTGTTGCTGTGGTTGTGGTATTTTCCTGATGGTTTGTGATGGTGAAAAGATCTGCATAATTATTGATTATTCATATGACTTTTTGGGAGGAAGAAAATGTCTATTTAGATCTTTTGCTTACATTTAAATTAGGTTATTTGGTTGCATCTGGGTTCTTTATTTCTTAAAAATTTTAGATATTAATCCATTTTTAAATGTGGTTTGCAAATATCTTATCCACTTTTGTAGGCTTTCTCTCCATGCTTTATTCTTTGCTATTTTGTATAGAAATTTTCAGGTTGGTGTAATATCACTTTTGCTGAGTGCTTACTTCCATGGTGTTTGCCTTGGGTTTATGCACAACAGAGGATAACACTAAACACAGGAAACTGTCACCATGTTCTCTTCTAGGTGTTGGATCATTTTCAGCCTTATACTTAAGTCTTTAAATGATTTTGCATTGTTTTTCTTCCCATAGTGTGAGCAAGGGATGAGTTTTATTCTTTTGCATGAAAGTACTTTTCATGTTTCCTTGGAGTGTGCTGGTCGCCTTGGACACAGATTAGCTAGCTCTCTGTATGTTGGGGTATCCTGTCCTCTACAGGAGTTTGTTTTTGGGCCAATGTGGTATTATTTTGATCATTACATGTTTGTACTTGAGATCTTGTTCCTGCTGAGGTACAGAAGTTGCGTTATCTAATGACTGGGGGAACTGCATTTTCCCTTATTTTATATCATGCAAACCTTGTTCCCTAAGCTTGCATACATGTCTTCTATCTGAAATAGACACTATGTGTTTTACATATAGTTCAGAGATCCCCTCAGGAACTGTATATGATGCTATTGTCAGTGAATTTGTTCATATTATTCTTTTCTGACTTTTCATGTATAGAAACACCCAAGCATTATTGTCTGTGGATCTAGACTCCTGCAAGTTTGCTGAACTTGACTATTTCTTACAGTTTTGTTGTTATTGTTGTTCCTTTTCTCATGGCATCCAGCTTTTCCATACAAAAAATGATACCATCCGTAGATTGACATGCCTTCCTTTTCAGAGTGCATGTCTTTTATTTCTTTTTCCTGCATCTGTGTTTTATGCTCCTGTTGTTACAGTACACACACACACACACACACACACACACACACACACACACACACACACACACACACACACACACACACACACACACACACCTGGATATGGTGAGCACATTGAATTTACTGTATCTCTAGTTATTTGATATTTTTGTTGTTTAACTTTTACAATAGGGTTGAAGATGATTTATGTATCACCATTAGGGGATTAGTGTGTGTTGAATTCAATGTATGCTTTTATTGGTGAGTTTATTCTTTCCTGTGTTTTAGCTAATCAGTGTCCTGTCACTTCTTTAGGATTCCTGTAAGATAGTTTTATCACTGAAGAATTTCTTTGTTGTTGTAAAAATATAAAAATAAAAAAGTAAAGGTGTCTTTGGCCCACTAAGTCTGCACCGTGGTGCCCCAAGATATCTGCTAGATATCTTGGCGGAAACACATCCCAGCTGCACACTTTCCTACACTCAAACCTTCGCATAAAAGAAAACAAAATACAGTAATCTTTGACCCAATTGATAAGATATTATTGCCCACTTAAACATACAAAACCCGGTACCATCCATCCCTTGAGAACATTAATAACAACCTGTAAATACACAGAGCAGAATCTTAACATCACCTGCCATCTTGTCCTGCCACAGCTTCTCTGCCCCTCTCTCCCTCCTGTCTCTTCTTTCTCTCTAGTCTCCTACTCTTCCTTCAAACTTCTCTCCCGCCCATCCTTCCTTTTCCTCCAATGACAGGCCTCCTTCTATCCTGTACCTGCCCCTCACCTGTACTTTACAAATTCAATGGGGAAAAGGTTCTGATCAAGTCACCTGATTCCTGAGTATGTGACTAGGCAGCTGTCCTTGGGCAGTGGAATTAGCATCAAAATACAGATAACTCCAGGGCAAACCACAACATCTCTTAGCTTTTGTTTTTCTCAGAAAACCTTTAACTATGTCTTTTGAAGGTGGCTTGCTGGATTTGGTATTCTTGCTTGGCAGCCTTTTTCTTTTATTATTATTACTTTGTATATATCACTTCTGTGTCTCCTGGTCAGTCTCTGCTGACACATCCACTTAAGAACGATAAGCCCTTGTGTATCAGAGAAAGAAATAGAAGTAATAGAACAGAGTCTGTCTGTCTGTCTGTCTGTCTGTCTATCTATCTATCTATCTATCTATCTATCTATCTATCTATGTCTATCTATCCATCTTCTATCTATCTATCTATCTATCTATCTATCTATCTATCTATCTATCTACCATTGATGTATCTATTTATCTATTGATCATCTATCTACTATTTATCCATTATCAATCCATCTGTCATCTATTTATGGTAGGGGATTTATTTGGTTGGCTTCCATGTTTCGAGGCTAAATAGTCATCCTATGACTATGGGTTAAAAGCCAAGGGATCTTGAAGCTGTTCAGTAAGAAGCTGAACCCCCCAGAACAGGAAAGAGGAGAGTGATGCATCCTCATTTAAAGAAGTCTGGGAGGCCCCCAGAGAACCACAGCTGGACATCTCCGTTCACAGGTTGAGGAACATGAAGGTTGAGGACCACAGGTGACACGCAGAAGTAGCCATTATTCTTTGTGTCTAATAAGTTGCTAATTTCTTTCTGAATGTAAAACTCTTTCAATTGCTAATGCAAATGAGAGGAAGACAGAGAGTCAGAGTTTTAGTACGTAGTCTAGAGTGGCCTTAAACTGGTAATTCTGCCTCAGATTTCTAAGTACTAAAATTTCAAGCAGGGGCCCTTTGATAACCTGATTATAGTATTTATCAATGTAATAAATTTAAAGTGATTCTATTTGTAGACTTTTGGGCTTCAAAAACCGGAATGACTGCTTATCTGAAGACTTGGAAAAATTTTGCCTTATTCTATTTTTGAGAAATTTAGAATTATTTTAGAAGATAAGATATAAAAGTATTTTGTATTTATGGGGTATCATGTGACCATTTGACAGTCAGGATAAGCAGGGGCACTTCCTCAAATATCTATCATTTCATTGTTGTAAAATATTCAAATTTATTTATTTTAGTGTTTTGAAATGAACAACTCATTTCTTTTCTCTACATAGTAACATTGATGTTCAGTAATAAGCTATAACTTCTACATAATTCTAATTATCAGCCAACTATGGATTTCTTGATCCTACCTCAGGAGATTTGTCTGGAAATGCATGCATCTTAGACTCTTCATCAAATAAACACTAAAATGAAAGTTTGCATTAGTAATATCATTGAAGAATGACCCTAGGTCCTAGGGAATTGCGGATCTTCTGTGTTATCGTCTAGATTTGGAAGATACTGCCACCCTCATCTTTGATGTCTGCACTGACTAGTCTTATGTCAACTTGACACAAGTTTGAATCATTTAGAAGAGGGGCCCTTAATGAGAAAAAAAAATCCCCTTTCCACCAGACTGGCCTATGCCTAAGCCTGTGTTCTATTTTCTTGATTGATGATTGCTAAGAAAGGACCTAGCTCACTGCGATGGTGCTCCTCCTGGGCTCTTGGTCCTAGGTGTTATAAGAATGCAAACAAAAAAAGCTGGGGAGAGCAAGGCTCCTCCATGACCTCTACACCAGCTCCTATCCCAGGTTTCTGCTTTGATTGAATTCCTGCCCTGACTTTCTTTACTGATGGGTTGTTACCTGGAAGTGCAAGATAAACCAACTCTTTCCTCCTCAAATTGCATTTGGTCATAGCATTTGGTTTTACCACTGTAATAGAAACCAAAATGAAGACAGTTCTCAACTTTATGCACTTTACTTAATGGAAAGTCAATGTACTGTTCTCTAGAGAACAGCACCTCTCACGGTATCAGATTTTAAGGTGGCATGTCAAATATATCTTTAAAAATCCCTCTACTCTCTCAAGCTAGCAGCTGCTAGACACATGGAAAGCAAATATCAGCAGGCTCTACTCTTATGTGCCAACTGCTACATGCATTGCTTTGGCTTTCACCCTGTGGCAACAACTGTAAATCTGCATCTCCTGAACTGTCTAAGATCGGCCTGGAGTATGTATCAACTACATGCACTGCATGGAATGCTCCTCAGGGAAGGAAATGGATTCAGCACATGGCAATTGCAACCAAGAGGCTGATAGTCTCCATGTAGGTTGGTCTTACCTTGGAGCCTGGAGGGATGGCCTCTGCTCCTCACAGAGGATACATTCAGCAGTGGCTGCAGAAACATAAGTCTTGGTGAGGTGAAGATCATGCTGCTTAGCTCCTAGTCAGCTTTGCTCTAACAATAACACTAGAGAGGCTGATGACAGACATTGGTTGATGTCCTTGGCTTACTCGGTCCATCTGACTTTTTCAAGGTGGGCATCACAAAATCCAATGTTTGCAACTGTCAAAACACAAGCTTTTTCTCAGATCACCTTCCTCTTCTGGAGCTGAAGATCTTTTTGCTTCAAGGCCGCTGACCAACAGAGCTATGTACCACACCCCATACATTCCAGTATACTGCTACCGTGATCAAACTTTCCCCCAAAGCATGCTGATGTAGGTATGTCTCCAAAGACAAGCCATGTAAAGAATATCCCACAGGCTTCTGTGTTTATGGACATCCCTGAATTAATTTTTGATTCTGTTCTTCTGCCTTCAGCTCATGAGTGTGTATCAAGGCAGACCGACTGTGGATCAAGATGAATTTTTTCTTTTATTTCCAATTGGCTTATTTGTTCATAAAGGCTTCTTCTTACCTTCGCTCCCACAGCAGCAATTATGCAATCGTGGGAAGCCACACATGCAGCCACTTTGAGAGATAAGGAACTTAGAACCACCTCTTAATGAGGCTTACTCAGATCTCTTGGCCTAATTCATGTCAATTGTAAATGAAGTCTTCTCTCACTAGCCTATTGATCCACTTGGTGACCCAGACACAGTATGTCTAGAAACATGGATTCTTAATTTCCCCCAAGCAAACCCTATGTATCCACCAGGGTCTGGTATTATGCTAGAAGACTTTGGAAGGTGCATTAGTCAGCTTCATGACACTCCAAGGAATGCCCGAGGTAATTAACATAAAGAGGGAAAAGAAAGCAAGAAAGTACATATTTTGATTTTGGTTTTTCAGATGGCATGGTCTGACAACAGATTAAATGCCCTGTGCTGTGACTATTTCCCAGATCATCCTGAAAGCTTTCCTAATACTGGTGTTTTTGATGCCAAGCAGTGGACACAATTCGAGTTCTGAATAGCAGTACTGTTCTTATCAAAGCCAGCACTTTGCTAGAATCACCTACATCTGTGAGCTCAGTTCTGTTCTTCTGTGTGACTTTGTCATCAAGTCAGAAGAGGATTCCCAGGTGTGCAATCTGCTGTCTTTGGAGCACAATTTGGGGATAATTAAGCTTCAGTGCACCACGTCCCTCACAGTGGGAATTCTGGTATGGTTTGACTTTCTTGTGTGTGAATGCTTCCATTTTCTCTAACTCATTACCTTCTTAAAGTCTCAGTTACCATGGGCCCTCATGTTTTTATAGACATTAATTTGAAGTAAACAGTCCCTTCTAAGTTTGCTGTCATTCTTGCCTATTCCTGCTTGGTAATTCTAGTTCAGTTATCATGAAATTATAAATATTTATTGGCTAAATTGTTCTGTAGAGTGTTTAAAGGGTCCAGGCCCCTGAACATTTTTTTAATGACAGAGTGGAAGGGATAGCATGATCTCTGGGCAGCTATAGAATGGATATTGTGATTCATCACATGAGAATGAAAAGCGTTTCTGATTCTTACCTCTAAAAACATGGGAGAAGAAGACATTGTATGTAGCAGATTAAGGATAGCATGTGATACTGCTGGGGCCATGCTGATCTGCTCTAGAAGGAACTACATAACCTGTGTGCAGTAGGTCACTGTCATCCAGAGTGTGATCTTGAGTCAAAGCCTTCCATTGGCTGAAAGAATACTGAGAGGAAGGGATGGGGGGAGGGAAAAGAGAGAGAGAGGAGAGGAGAGAGAGAGAGAGAGAGAGAGAGAGAGAGAGAGAGAGAGAGAGAGACTCTGAGTTATCAGCCCTCTCTGCTTCCTACTTCTGGAAGAATGAGAACACATTCGTCTGGGAGGACAGAGCTCAGTGCATGAAGTTTGGGCACACTACTTTATTCCCTACCTGTGAATTTAAAATTCATTTCTTTTGAATTATGGGAAAATGTCCAGTTTGGGCATATCTAGTTCCCCTTTTTGATTATGTTGGTCTTGCCTTGAAAAGCATAAGATCTCCTTTCCCTCCTTTCAACTGTCATTCATAATTTCATGTAATAGAATTCCCAAGTGTTAAAAATTAAGTAAAATTGAAATAAAAACTGCTCATCCATTCTATTTGTCGAAGTCATAATGATTTAGAATCTTTCCAGACATATTAAGGGAGCCATTGTCTAAGCAACATGTTATATTAATGCTATCTTTGCAAAACAGTCTATATAAAACAAACAGGACTTAGAGTGAAGACCCCTTTGTTATGAAAAGTGACCATGTGTCACAATGCAGATATAGTTCTGATTCTCTGTGCTTTTTGAATGGGGTGAACCTGCCTAGCTCAGTGCTAACTAATATGTTCATTGGCCTCACACATTCTTTGACAACAAAATAAAACATTGTTCTGGAACTTACTTAGTCATGTACTTTAAAAATAATCGACTTAAGTGTCAATCGATGTTAATCGTCAGCTTGGTGTAATCTGGAATCACTTGGAGGAAGGGTCTCTGGATATGCCTGTGGAAGATCATCTGAATTATATGGTACGGGAATTCTAGTTTACTCATGGGTAGCACTATTCTCTGGGTAGAGAGCCAGGATAGTTTGGAGCCTTTAATGTAAACATGAATGCTCTCAGCTTCTTGACTGAGGGTGTTATGTAACCAAGTACTTCAAGCTCCCACCTCCTTGGCTTCCCTGTTGGCATTGATGTCTGTACATTGGATTGAGCCACAGTAAACATTTTTCCATTTAAGTTGCTATAGTCAGGGTATTTTTATCATAGCTGCAGGATGAGAAACTAAGACAATTAGTAAAAATAATACCTGTTTGTCAACGTGTAGTGAGTGGCAACTTGTTAGTGGTGATTTCTTTCTGACTGGTTATAACAAACCAAATAAGGAAGACCTGCTTGGCAGACTCTTCAAGCTTGGCTCAGTATCAGAATAGCCTCTAGCATTAAAGTGATCTTCATTTTCTGCCACTTCCTTCTTCCTAAAATCAAGAATTTTGTAACCTGTCCCAAATATCTCTATCATTTTTCTCTGCAGCTGCTTCCACCTGCCCAGATCCCGATGCACACACTGACTTATTGTCTGCCCGGATCCCGATGCACAGATCCCGATGCACACACTGACTTATTGTCTGCCCAGATCCTCATGCACACACTGACTTATTTTCTGCCCAGATCCTGATGCACAGATCCCGATGCACACCCGATGCACTGACTTATTGTCTGCCTGGATCCTGATGCACAGATCCTGATGTACACACTGACTTATTGTCTGCCCAGATCCCGATGCACACACTGACTTATTGTCTGCCCAGATCCTGATGCACAGATCCTGATGCACACTGACTTATTGTCTGCCCGGATCCCGGCGTGATCCCGATGCACACACTGACTTATTGTCTGCCCAGATCCCGATGCACACACTGATTGTCTGCACAGATCCTGATGCACAGATCCCGATGCACACACTGACTTATTGTCTGCCCAGATCCTCATGCACACACTGACTTATTTTCTGCCCAGATCCTGATGCACAGATCCCGATGCACACACTGACTTATTGTCTGCCCAGATCCCGATGCACACACTGTCTTATTGTCTGCCCAGATCCCGATGCACACACTGTCTTATTGTCTGCACAGATCCCGATGCACACACTGTCTTATTGTCTGCACAGATCCCGATGCACACACTGTCTTATTGTCTGCACAGATCCTGATGCACAGATCCCACAGATCCCGATGCACACACTGACTTATTGTCTGCCCAGATCCCGATGCACACACTGACTTATTGTCTGCCCATATCCTGACAGACACACTGACTTATTTTCTGATCCCATATATGCTTCTTCCAGGATTTCATCTAAAAGAAATAATAACTATACATATTAAAGGAAAGAGATTTATTTTACTTTTTATTATGGTTATGTATGTTTGCATTGGGGGTGCTGATGGTATTACATACCTGAGTGCCGTCACCTCAGAGGCCAGTAGAGAGCATTAAAGTCCCCTGGACCCAGATGTACAAGGAGTTGTGAGCTACCTGATATGGGTTCCAGAATTAACTTGAATATTCAGGAAGAGCAACATGTACTTTTTGCTACAGAGCCATCTCATGCATCCCAATATACAAACTTCAGTCTCTTTCACTTAACATGATACATCAGAGCATCATCTATATTGTTGTATGTGCTGCAAGGTTAGCAATTTATTCTTTTTGATTCTTGAGTACCATTCTATTTTGTAGCTATACTAGTAGTGTTTTTTCTTTCTTTCTTTCTTTTTTTTTTATCATCGTCACCTTGAGGATGATGTAGCTATTTGCAACTTTAATGTTTACAACAAAGTTTCTATATGTATTTTTTTTTTTTTTGGAAATGTGTTTTCATTTCACTGGGTAAGTAAATAAGGAAGGGATTTATGGGTTACAGGGTAAATGCATATTTAATTTTATTAAAATCTGCCCAGGGCTGGTGCTTTAGTTAGGGTTTTACTACTGTGGACAGATACCATGACCAATGCAAATCTTATAAAAACAGCATTTAATTGGGACTGGCTATGGGTCCAGAGGTTCGGTCCATTATCATCAAGGTGGGAACATAGCAGCATCCAGACACGTGGTGCAGGCAGAGCTGAGAGTTCTACATCTTCATCTGAAGACTGCTAGCAGAATACAAACTTCCAGGCAGCTAGGGTGAGGGTCTTATAGCCCACACCCACAGTGACACACCTACTTCAAAAGGGCCACACCTTCTAATAGTGCCACTCCCTGGGCCCAGCATAGACAAACCATCGCAGCTGGGGAGATGGCTCAGTGGTTTAGAGCATTTGCTTTGCAAGCATAATGATCTGAGTTTCAATCCCAGGCCCTCATATAAAAGCGAGCCATAGCTTCATGTTCCTATTACTTTAGTATGGGGGCCAGAAACAGGATGGACTTAGAAGCTCAGTGACTGCCTAGTTTAGCTGAAATGAAAAGCTTTAGATTCAGGGAGAAGTTTTGTCTCAATGGAGTTAACAGAGAGGATTTGAAGAAGACACTAGCACCCTCCTATGAGCTTTGCATGTGTATGCCTTTGCATGTACAACTGAATACTATGTACAACACCTCTCTCTCTCTCTCTCTCTCTCTCTCACACACACACACACACACACAGAGAGAGAGAGAGAGAGAGAGAGAGAGAGAGAGAGAGATACCAGCTGAAGCACATTTCAAACTACTTGCCATTTTGTACCTTGCCCCTGGCTCTAGGGAACTGTGAATTCTCGAAAACTGTTTTCCTTAATGATAGTGATATTTTCAAGTACATGTTTCACTCATAAAGTCTTACCAACATGACTACCAAACATGAGCTGAGCAAGGACAAAAGGAATAAACATGCTAAATGAAGTCAGGAAAAGCCCATGAGGTCTTACCCCACTACAGAACTCCAGACAACTAAGGAAGTACTGAAAACAGGAGAAGTAGTCTTTCCCAGGAAAGAGCAAACTAATTGGTTATCCAATATTAAATGGCGAGTCCTGAAAATAAATATACATCATACATATTTATATATGTGTATGTACACATATATGCACATGTACATGCACACACATCTACATACACATACATATATGCATGTAACTGCAATTAATAAAAAGAGGACTTTTTTAAAGATTTATTTATTGATTATATATAAATATACTATTGCTCTCTTTAGACACACCAGAAGAGGGCATCAGATCCCATTACAGACGGTTGTGAGCCACCATGTGGTTGCTGGGAATTGAACTCGGGACCTCTGGAAGAGCAGTCAGTGCTCTTAACTGCTGAGCCATAATGGAGGAAGGATGGGGAGGGGAACACCCACAGAGAAGGGGAGGGGAAAGGGCTAGGGGGATGTTGGCCTGGAAACCGGGAAAGGGAATAACAATTGAAATGTAAATAAGAAATACCCAAGTTAATAAAGATGAAAAAAATAAAATAAAATAAAAAAGTAAATAAAAAATAAAAAAATAAAAAGAGGTCACTGACTTGAAGGAAAGCAAGGAGCGGGAGGTATACAGGAGGGCCTAGAGGAAGAAAAGGGAAGGAGTAAGTGATGTAATTGTATTGTAATCTCCAAAAACAAAAGAAATGAAAAATTTACAAGTTTTATATTTTTTCTTTTTCTTGGATTGTTTAATATGTAACCATCACTGGTTTTGTGTCTATAACAAGTGTGTTACAAGCCCTCTCTTCTCTAAATAGCTAGGTAGATAAATTAGAGCATACTGTCCTCAGCTATAAGGATATTTTTCTCAGCTATTCTAACAAGTTGGGTTGTGTGGCTTCACTGTTCGCTTTCTTAACCAGCACTCTGTCATCTATGACTGTGACGTCCTGGTGCAAGCTATACTATGCTGTAATTCATTTTTTCTTTATGGTTAATATCCACTTTTTTCCTGTCTTTATTAACATGAGTATTTCTTATTTACATTTCAATTGTTATTCCCCTTCCCAGTTTCCGGTGTTCCCCTCCCCATCCTCCCACCATTACCGCCTTCCCCCCAACAATCATGTTCACTGGGGGTTCAGTCTTGGCAGAACCAAGGGCTTCCCCTTCCACTGGTGCCCTTACTAGGCTATTCATTGGTACCTATGAGGTTGGTCCAGGGGTCAGTCCATGTATAGTCTTTGGTAGTGGCTTAGTCCCTGGAAGCTCTGGTTGGTTGGCATTGTTGTTCATATGGGGTCTCAAGCCCCACAAGCTCTTCCAGTCCTTTCTCTGATTCCTTCAACGGGGGTCCCATTCTCAGTTCAGTGGTTTGCTGCTGGCATTCGCCTCTGTATTTGCTGTATTCTGGCTGTGTCTCTCAGGAGAGATCTACATCCGGTTCCTGTCGGCCTGCACTTCTTTGCTTCATCCATCTTATCTAGTTTGGTGGCTGTATATGTATGGGTCACATGTGGGGCAGGCTCTGAATGGGTGTTCCTTCTGCCTCTGTTCTAAACTTTGCCTCCCTAAAGTTTTAAAATATAGCTAAGTCTCTGATTTCTCGTTTTCTGTCTAACCACCTTAAATAGGTTATTTCATTTTTCTGAGCTTCACTTTCCATAGAAGTGATATGGGCTAGCACCATGACTCAGCAGGTAAAGGCACCTACTACAAAGTCGGAGAACCAAAGGAATATTCCCAGAACTCACAAACGAGGAGAGAAGGAAGAACTGATTCTTGCGTGCTGTGCACATCCTCATAGAAAAGTGAAACCCCTAAAAAAGTAATAAGTGCAAAGAGACTCGCAAACACTTGAGTACAGGAATACTAGGTGTTTTGTCACATAGTCACATAATTGGTTATTAAATATAGGTTCCTATGTCTCTTCTCAATTAGTAATTATCTCCAAAATTCCAAGCCTTACAAAAACCCTTCATTTTTTACACATCATATCCACTTGAGGCCATTTGGAGATGCTCTAGTAGCTTTCTCACACACCTGCTGACAGTTACAGAATGCTCACAGGCTCCTGAGGCTGTAAGTGTGACAGGGCAGCAGACAAGTGCAGCAGGTTTCTGGTCCATCTGGAACATTCTCTCTTCTCCAATTTTGTCTTGCTGGATATTGAAAGGCTGTGAGTCCAAAGTGTGAGCTTGATGTACAGTTCTTTGTGGCAGTCTCATGCTGCAGGGAAATCCACACACAGCAATCTGAAGACAATTTACACTGAAATGGTTCTTTGCAATTTAGGCATTTAATTAGGGGATTTTAAAGCTTAATTAAAAAGTGAAATCATTTGTCTTTATTTCTGAAACAATGCCATTGTAGATGGTTCAATTATGTAAAATAAAACACAGTAAGATATGTCTTTCCTTGTCTGATGCTATTGCATCGTTCACACATAACAGCACTGCTCCATAAAATGTATTTGAGAAGATGGAAGAAAATTGAAATATAGAGTCATTAAAGATGCTATTGAAAGTAACTTCTGGAGTTCATCGCCCAGACATGTGGGCAATCCTGAGACTGCAGGGCAGGAAATACTGCCACTTCTGCCCACCTTTGCCCACATCCCTGGCCCAAGAAGAAACTGCATAGGGCCTCTGGGAACAAGAAGATAGGGGCAGTCAAGCTGCAGGAGCCCTGCAGTCCAGACTGCACCCAGATCTGAACAGACCCAGTCGAACAGCTACCTGCCTCAAATCCCATAGAAGGGAGTGCTAGACCTTCAGAGGGGCAGACAAACCTGGAAAAACAGAGAAGACTACTCTCTGCTCACATTTCTGACTCTAGAAGAAAACACCTAGCGCCATCATCATCCCCTGTGCACATGGACCCAGAAGTAGGAGCAGGCCCTTCTGGTTGCTCACCTCATGGAGAGCTGAAACCCAGCCCTGAAGAGCAACTTCAGGCTGGAGACCAAAGGTAAGACCAACTTTTCTGCTCCAAGTGACCTACCTGGTGGATTCAGGACACATGCCCACAGGAACAGCTGAAAGCCAGGGGACATGAACAACTACAGGACTGAAAGCAGAACACTCTGTTCCCATTACTGGCTGAAAGAAAATAGGAAAACAGGTCTACAGCACTCCTGACATACAGGCCTATAGGACGGTCTACCCACTGTCAGAAATAGCAGAGACAATGTGATGGCAAGAGGCAAGCACAGGAACCCAAACATCAGAAACCAAGACTACATGGCATCATCAGAGCCCAATTCTCCCACCAAAGCAAATACTGAATATCGAAACACAATAGAAAAGCAAGACCTAGATTTAAAATCACATTTGATCATGATGATGGAGGACTTTAAGAAAGACATAAAGAAATCCCTTAGAGAAATGCAAGAAAACACAAGTAAACAAGTAGAAGCCCTTTGAAAGGAAACACAAAAATCCCTGAAAGAATTACAGGAAAACACAATCAAACAGGTGAAGGAATTGAAAATGGAAATAGAAACAATAAAGAAAGCACAAAGGGAAACAATGCTGGATATAGAAAACCAAAGGAAGAGACAAGAAGCCATAGATACAAGCATCACCAACAGAATGCAAGAGATAGAAGAGAGAATCTAAGGAGCAGAAATTCCGTAGAAATCATCGACACAACTGACAAAGATAATGTAAAAAGGAAAAAACTATTGGCCCAAACCATACAGGAAATCCAGGACACAATGAGAAGATCAAACCTAAGAATAATAGGTATAGAAGAGAGTGAAGACTCCCAACTCAAAGGACCTGTAAATATCTTGAACAAAATCATAGAAGAAAACTTCCCTAACCTAAAGAAAGAGATGCCCATAAACATACAAGAAGCCTACAGAACTCCAAATAGACAGGACCAGAAAAGAAACTCCTCCCATCGCATAATAGGCAAAACACAAAATGCACAAAACAAAGAAAGAATATTAAAAGCAGTAAGGGAAAAAGGTCAAGTAACATATAAAGGCAGACCTATCAGAATTACACCAGACTTCTCACCAGAGACTATGAAAGCCAGAGACTATGACAGAGGTCATACAGAGCCTAAGAGAACACAAATGCCAGCCCAGGTTACTGTATCCAGCAAAACTCTCAATTAACACAGATGGAGAAACCAAGATATTCCATGACAAAACCAAATGTATACAATATCTTTCT
The DNA here is from genome assembly GCF_011064425.1 of Rattus rattus. NCBI lineage: Eukaryota > Metazoa > Chordata > Mammalia > Rodentia > Muridae > Rattus > Rattus rattus. The sequence goes on from NC_046161.1 coordinate 5,786,047, forward strand.
ATAAATCCAGCCCTACAAAGGATAATAAATGGTAAAGCCCAACACAAGGAGGCAGGCTACACTCTAGAAAAAGCAAGAAACACATTGTTTTGCAACATAACAAAGAGAAGACAAGCACACATACACAATCTCATCTCTAAATATGAAGATAACAGGAAGCAACAATCACTATTTCTTAATATCTCTCAACATCAATGGACTCAGCTCCCGAATAAAAAGACACAGATTAACAAACTAGATACTTAATGAAGACCCAGCATTTTGCTACCTACAGGAAACACACCTCAGAGACAAAGACAAACACTACCTCAGAGTGAAAGGCTGGAAAGCAACTTTCCAAGCAAATGGTCTGAAGAAGCAAGCTAGACTAGCCATTCTAATAGCGAATAAAATCAATTTTCAACTAAATGTCATCAAAAAAGATAAGGAAGGACACTTCATATTTATCAAAGGAAAAATCCACCAAGATGAACTTTCAAACCTAAAACTCTATGCTCCAAATAAAAGGGCACCTATATACATAAAATAAACCTTACTAAAGCTCAAAGCACACATTGCAAATCACACAATAATAGTAGGAGACAACACCCCACTGTCATCAATAGACAGATCATGGAAACAGAAATTAAACAGAGACATAGACAAACAGAAGTTATGAACCAAATGGACTTAACAGATATTTACAGAACATTCTATCCTAAAACAAAAGGACATACCTTCTTCTCACCACCTCATGGTACTTTCTCCAAAATTGACCATATAATTGGGCACAAAACAGGCCTCAATAGATACAGAAAAATAGAACTAATCCCATGCATCTTATCAGAGCATCACGGGCTAACATTGGTCTTCAATAACAATAAGGAAAGAAAGCCCACATATACATGGAAGTTGAACAATCCTCTACTCAATGATAACCTGGTCAAAGAAGAAATAAAGAAAGAAATTAAAGACTTCTTAGAATTTAATGAAAATAAAGGTACAACATACCCAAACTTATGGGACACAATGAAAGCTGTGCTAAGAGAAAAACTCATAGCTCTGAGTGCCTGCAGAAAGAAACAGGAAAGAGCATATATCAGCAGCTTGACAGCACACTTAAAAACTCCAGAACAAAAAGAAGCAAATACACCCAGGAGGAGTAGAAGGCAGGAAATAATCAAACCCAGAGGTTAAATCAACCAAGTAGAAACAAAAAGGACTAACGAATCAACAGAACCAAAAGTTGGTTCTTTAAGAAAATAAAAAAGACTGATAAACCCTTAACTAGACTAACCAGAGGACACAGAGAGTGTGTCCAAATTAACAAAATCAGAAATGAAAAAGGAGACATAACAACAGAATCAGAGAAAATTCAAAAAATCATCAGATTCTAGTACAAAAGCCTATATTCAACAAAACTTGAAAATCTGGAGGAAATGTACAAATTCCTAGACAGATACCAGGTACCAAAGTTAAATCAGGAACAGATAAACCATTTAAACAAACCCATAACTCCTAAAGAAATAGAAGCAGTCATTAAAAGTCTCCCAACCAAAAAGAGCGCAGGTCCAGATGGGTTCAGTGCAGAATTCTATCAGACCTTCATAGAAGACCTCAGACCAATACTATCCAAACTATTCCACAAAATTGAAACAGACAGAATGCTACCGAATTCCTTCTATGAAACCACAATTACTCTTATACCTAAAGCACACAAACACCCAACAAAGAAAGAGAACTTCAGACCAATTTCCCTTATGAATATTGATGCAAAAATTCTCAATAAAATTCTTGCAAACCGAATCCAAGGACACATCAAAATAATCATCCATCATGATCAAGTAGGCTTCATCCCAGGCATGCAGGGATGGTTTAATATGTGGGAAACCATCAATGTAATCCACTATATAAACAATCTGAAAGATAAAAGCCACATGATCATTTCATTAGGTGCTAAGAAGGTATTTGACAAAATTCAACACCCCTTCATGATAAAAGTCCTGGAAAGAACAGGAATTCCAGGCCCATACCTAAACATATTAAAAGCCACATACAGCAAACCAGTAGCTAACATTAAACTAAATGGAGAGAAACATGAAGCAATCCCACTAAAATCAGACACTAGACAAGGCTGCCCACTCTCTCCCTACTTAGTCAACAAAGTTCTCAAAGTCCTAGCCAGAGCAATCAGACAACAAAAGGAGATCAAAGGGATAAAGTTTGGAAAGGAAGAAGTTAACAGATCAGTATTTGCAGATGATATGATAGTATATTTAAGTGATTCCAAAAGTTCCACCAGAGAAGTACTAAACCTGATAAACACCATCAGCAAAGTGGCTGGGTATAAAATTAATTCAAATAAATCAGTAGCCTTCTGCTACATAAAAGAGAAATGAGCTGAGAAAGAAATTAGGGAAATGACACCCTTCATAATATTCCCAAATAATATAAAATACCTCGGTGTGACTTTAGCCAACCAAGTGAAAGATCTGTATGATAAGAACTTCAAATCTCTGAATAAAGAAATTGAAGTAGTTCTCAGAAGGTGGAAAGATCTCCCATGCTCATGGACTGGCAGGATTAATATAGTAAACATGGCCATTTTACCAAAAGCAATCTACAGATTCAATGTAATCCCTATCAAAATCCAATCCAATTCTTCAGAGAGTAAGAAAGAACAATTTGCAAATTCATCTGGAATACAAAAAATCCAGGAAAGCTAAAACTGTCCTCAACAATAAAAGGACTTCGGGGGGAATTACTATCCCTGAACTCAAGCAGTATTACAGAGTAATAGTGATAAAAACTGTATGGTGTTGGTACAGGGACAGGCAGATAGACCATTGGAATAGAAGTGAAGACCCAGAAATGAACCCACACACCTATGGTCACTTGATTTTTGACAAAGAAGCCAAAACCATCCAATGGAAAAAAGATAGCATTTTCAGCAAATCGTGCTGGTTCAACTGGAGGTCAGCAAGTAGAAGAATTCAGATCGATCCATGCTTATCACCCTGTGCAAAGCTTAAGTCCAAGTGGATCAAGGACCTCCACATCAAACCAGACACACTCAAACTAATAGAAGAAAAAGTGGGGAAGCATCTGGAACACATGGGCACTGGAGAAAATTTCCTGAACAAAACACCAATGGTTTATGCTCTAAGATCAAGAATTGACAAATGGGAACCCATAAAACTGCAAAGCTTCTGTAAGGCAAAGGACACTGTTGTTAGGACAAAACAGGAACCAACAGATTGGGAAAAGATCTTTACCAATCCTACAACAGATAGAGGGCTTATATCCAAAATATACAAAGAACTCAAGAAGTTAGACTGTAGGGAGACAAATAACCCTATCAAAAAATGGGGTTCAGAGCTAAACAAAGAATTCACAGCTGAGGAATGCTGAATGGCTGAGAAACACATAAAGAAATGTTCAATATCTTTAGTCATAAGGGAAATGCAAATCAAACCAACCCTGAGATTTCACCTCAACCAGTCAGAATGGCTAAGATCAAAAACTCAGGTGACAGCAGATCCTGGCGAGGATGTGGAGAAAGAGGAACACTCCTCCAATGTTGTTGGGATTGCAGACTGGTACAACCATTCTGGAAATCAGTCTGGAGGTCACTCAGAAAACTGGACATTGAACTACCTGAGGACCCAGCTATACCTCTCTTGGGCATATAATCAAAAGATTCTCCAACATATAACAAAGACACATGCTCCAATATGTTCATAGCAGCCTTATTTATAATAGCCAGAAGCTGGAAAGAACCCAGATGCCCTTCAACAGAGAAATGGATACAGAAAATGTGGTACATCTACACAATGGAATACTACTCAGCTATCACAAACAATGACTTTATGAAATTCATAGGCAAATGGATGGAACTGGAAAATATCCTCCTGAGTGAGGTAATCCAATCACAGAAAAATACACATGGTATGCATACTCATTGATAAGTGGACATTAGTCCAAATGCTCGAATTACCCTAGATGCACAGAACACATGAATCTCAAGAAGGATGACCAAAATGAGGTTGCTTCACTCCTTTAAAAGGGGAACATAATAGCCTTAGGAGGGGATAGCGATGCAAAATTTTGAACAGAGGCAGAAGGAACACCCATTCAGAGCCTGCCCCACATGTTGCCCATACATATACAGCCACCAAACTAGATAAGATGGATGAAGCAAAGAAGTGCAGGCTGACAGGAACTGGATGTAGATCTCTCCTGAGAGACACAGCCAGAATACAGCAAATACATAGGCGAATGCCATCATTAAACCACTGAACTGAGAACGGTACCCCCGTTGAAGGAATCAGAGAAAGGACTGGAAGAGCTCGAAGGAGCTTAATATCCCATATGAACAACAATGCCATCCGACCAGAGCTTCCAGGGACTAAGCTACTACCTAAAGACTATACATGGACTGACCCTGGGCTCCAACCTCATAAGTAGCAATGAATAGCCTAGTAAGAGCACCAGTGGATGGGGAAGCCCTTGGTTCTGCCAAGCCAGGACACCCAGTGAACGGAATTCTTGTGGGGAGGGCGGTAATGGGGGGAGGATAGGGAGGAGGAAACCCATATAGCAGGGGAGGGGGAGGGTTTAGGAGGATGTTGGCCTAGAAACCAGGAAAGGGTATAACATTTGAAATGTAAATAAGAAATATCAAATTTAATAAAGATGGAAAAAAAGAAACATAAAGGGCAACACAATATGATGCAGAATAATACCAAAGGCTCGAATTTACTTATAACTAGAATTTGAATGAAACAGCCAAAAAAAAAAAAACAAAAACAAAAACAAAAACAAAAAAACAAACAAAACAAAAGAAACTTCTGGGCTCCCAAGTTGTTTTCCCTTCCTGTGTTTTATGATCCTTGCAACACATGAGCTTTTCCTTCAAAAAATGTAAATGAGAAGGAGTTTTCTGTATATTACCTGCAATCCCACGAAACAATCTCCACCAAAACCTGCCATGATTGGTCTCCTCAGTCTTCAATTATTTATCATGAGAAAACAAGCACTGCTGTTTGCTCTATAGTGCTTGGCGCACAGACATCTCTCATCATTACTGTTGCTGCTTTTGCTGCATCTGTACGTTTGTATGAGTATAAGTGCACATCTATGTGTCTGGGTACCCACAGAGGTCACAAGAAGATGTCAGATTTCTTGAGTCTAGACCTGCAGGTCGTTCTGAGCTGCTTGGTGCAGGGATACCTACCAACCCTGGTCCTTATCACACAGCGTGAAGCATTGCTAACCACTGCACCATCTCTCCAGGCCACAAAAATATACTTTCTCCATAGCCTACAGCCTATAATTTATATTTTGGACATTTATTTATTCTGGAGAATGAGTCGGGGCTCATGTTTGGTCCTCAAGCATTCTACTACTGAGCTTCATTCTCAACTCCTAAGATTTGAATCTTTTTTTTTAATTGGATGTTTTTTAATTTACATTTCAAATGCTATTCCTTTTCCCAGTTTTCTGTCCATAAGCCCATATCCCATAGTCTCCCCTTCTTCTATGAGGATGTTCCCTGTCCCCAACCATACCCCTTCCCACCTTGACATTTCTCTACACTGGGGGGTCCAGTCTTGGCAGGACCAAGGGCTTCTCCTCCCATTGGTGCCCAATAAAGCCATCCTCTGCTACACATGCAGCTGGAGCCATGGTCTATTCATGTGTACTCTTCGGGTAGTGGTTTAGTCCCTAGGAGCTCTAGTTGGTTGGCACTGCTGTTCTTACGGGGTTGCAAACCTTGTTAGCTCTTTCAAACCTTTCACTAAGTCCTCCAATGGGAAACTCGTTCTCAGTTCAATGGTTGGCTGCTAGCATTTGCCTCTGTATTTGTCATGCTTTGAATGAGCCTCTCAGGAGACAGCCGTATAAGGTTCCTGTCAGCATGCACTTCTTGGCTTCATCAATATTGTCTAGGTTTGGTGGCTGTATGCATATGGGCTGGATTCCCAGGTAGGGCAGGCTCTGAATGGTCATTCCTTCAGTCTCTGCTCTAAACTTTGTCTCCATGTCTCCTCCTATGAATATTTTTATTCCCCCTTCTAAGAAGGACTGAAACATCTGCATGTTGGTCATCCTTCTTCTTGAGCTTCATGTGGTCTGTGGATTATATCATTGGGTAATCAGAGCTTTGGGGCTAATATACACTTACCAGTGAGTACACACCATTTGTGTTTTTTTGTGATTGGGTTACCTCATTCAGGATGACATTTTCTAGTTCCATCCATTTGCCTATGAATTTCATGAAGTCATTGTTTTTGACAGCTGAGTGGTACTCCATTGTATAGATGTACCATGTTTTCTGTATCCATTCCTCTGTTGAAGGACATCTGGGTTCTTTTCAGCCTCTGTCTCTTATATATAAGGCTGCTATGAACATAGTGGAGCATGTGTCCTTGTTATATGTTGGAGCATCTTTTGGGTATATGCCCAGGAGTGGTATGACTGGGTCTTCAGGTAGTGCAATGTCCAGTTTTCTGAGGAACCTCCAGAATAATTTCGAGAGTGGTTGTACCAGTCTGCAATCCTACCAACAATGGAGGAGTGTTCTTCTTTCTCTACATCCTTTCTTATATCTGGATCTGTTGTCACCTGAGTTTTTGATCTTAGCCATTCTGACTGGTGTGAGGTGAAATCTCAGGGTTGTTTTGATTTTCATTTCCCTGATGACTAAGGATATTGAAAATTTCTTTAGGTACTTCTCAGCCATTTGATATTCCTCAGTTGAGAATTCTTTGTTTAGCTCTGCACCCCAATTTTTAATAGAGTTATTTGACTCTCTGGAGTCTAACTTCTTGATTTCTTTGTATATATTTTATATTAGCCCTCTATCAGATATAGGATTGGTAAAGATCTTTTCACAATCTGTTGGTTGCCATTTTGTCCTAATGATAACGCCCTTTGTCTTACAAAAACTTTGAAATTTTATGAGGTCCCATTTGTCAATTCTTGATCTTAGAGCATAAGCCATTAGTGTTCTGTACAGGAAAATTTCCCTAGTGCCCATGTGTTCGAGGTTCTTCCCCAGTTTTTCTTCTATTTGTTTGATTGTATCTTGTTTTATGTGGAGGTCCTTGATCAGCTTGGACTTAAGCTTTGTACAGGGTGATAAGAATGGAGCAATTTACATTCTTCTACATGCTGACCTTCAGTTCAACCAGCACCATTTGTTGAAAATACTATCTTTTTTCCACTGAATGGTTTTAGTTCTTTTCTCAAAGCACACGACCATAGGTATGTGGGTTCAATTTTTGGATCTTCAATTCTGTTCTATTCATCTACCTGCTAGTTTCTATACCAATGCCATACAGTTTTTACCACAATTATTCTGTAATACAACTTGAGGTCAAATGTCCCTTAGAAGCTCACGTCTTGAAGATTCAGACACAGGCTGCTGGCATTGTCAGGAAGGGTGAGACTTGGCATTGGTGTAGTCTGAGGAAGTGGTGAACATCTGAAAGCATGAAAAGTTGGAATGCCAAGGGAAGAAGTCTCAATCTGAGTCTGATTCAAGCTGAGAGTGAAACAGACTGAGAATCAGTTGTATCTGCTACTGGGGCACATGCTAGTGGAGGAATCAGCCTGAAGCAAGAGTGAGGGCAGGACACATCCAAACCACAAAACTCTCACTTTGAGACTGGCAGAACTAAGAATCACACCCTGCCTGTTCTGGGCCTGCATGCCTTGGTGCCCAAATTCCTACAACCCCTACCTCCACCACCACTGAGATAAGTCATGAGGCCTGGTAGGAAAATTACAGGTTTAACTTCCTGTCTGCTGATAAGGACATGTCCAGCAAGCATCGGGATTCCCTGTTAATATAAATGAAGCATTCCTAACTCCTCAGTACCAAACAATAGTGCATATTCACATCCAAACCCCTACTTCCCAAGGTTTATATAACCTTTATTATTCCCCCCCAAAGAGAGATGTGTGCCCACTCCCTCCTACTCAAGACAATCAGGATCCTATAAGCCTACTCCATTGTCCGATCTAGTGCAAAATAGTACCTGAACACTTTGAAGGCAAAAGCTGAGCTGGGACCCAAAGCGACTCTGTCTTCCACTGTTCATTCGGTCTGGCCTTGAGTGGATGGGATAATACCCAGTCCTGTTAGGAAGTTTCATCTGTAGTGACATTCTATGGAACACTTTCACAAACCCATCAAAGCCAGAATAAATTGAACTAGTGATCTGTTATCCTGTGGTCTACTCATCCTCATATAGAAAATTAACCATCACATTTCTTCATTTCCGATTTACTCTAGAGTCATCCTTTGCCTTATTTTATGGGTTTGATATATTTTTTATATGTCAAAGTTTCCTTGGCTTTTGGAGTGTCTTTTGCTTCAAGATCAGGTTGTGAACTTGTGAGAAATGCACATAGTAACAAATTCCTGCCTTGGAGTTTCCTTGTTGTGAAGATTCATCGTGACCATGGCCACTCTTATAAAGGACATTTAACTGGGGCCCACTTACAGTTTGAGAGGTTTAGTCCATTATCATTCTGGCAATAGGTAGGCAGACGGTCCCAGAGAAGGATCTGAGCAGTCTATGCCTTGATCTGATGCAGTTGAAGGAGACTGTATTCCACACTGGGTATGATTTGAGCATACAAGACCGTAAAGCCAGCCTCCACTGTGACACATGTCCTCCAACAAGGGCGCACCTATTTTTAATAAGGCTATACGTCCTAATAATATCACTCCTCATAAACCAAGAATTCAATTCAGATGGACTGTGTACCACGTGCCTTTCATTTTGTTGGGTTGGTTGTATGGTAAGAAGTGATGACATCACATTAGATCTCTGAATGTTAGCTTATTCAGAGAGGAGCCAATCAGAAATGAGGGCACTAAGCTAAGATACTTTCCATATGCTTGGCAAGACACCTGTGTTCCTAGGTTATCCACCCTCATTTGGTGTCAATTGACCTAGATCAGTATGTCTTTCTTCCCACTGGCTGAACATTATAATCACCTGGGGAGACTTAAAAAATTGTAATATGTAGATTCTATGTCAGCCAAACCCACAAAGGCTTTAATGCAGAGCCCATTCCCTAGTATTTTTTAAGCACTCCCATGGTGAGTCTAAAGTGCAGCCACAGTTGAAAGCTATTGGTCTATATCTTCCCAGTAACATGGCGTCTGTTATTCCTGCTGAGAGCAAGGGAAGTAGTGTGAAATGAAGACAAAGTTTACAAATGGGATAGATTGACTAGGAAAAAAAATCAATAAAAGTAAACAAACTCTATTTCAGACATTTCAAGGGGCTGAGGTTGTGGCTCAGTGGATAAGAATACGTGTATATACATGAAGCCCTGAGAATACCTATCTCTATAAAGAGAATCAGATGTGGTTGCATACATGTACGATTCTATGAGGATCACTGGATCAGCTTGCAGCCCAGCTAAACGACGTTCTGAGATTCAGATTCAGTGAAAGGTTCGATTTTATGGAATTAAGGCAGAATGATAGAGTAAGGTACTTGATGATGACCACTTCTGGCCTACATACTCTTGCATATGCCCATAAACATATATACACACACGTATGCATTGAGGTCTAAATGTAGAGGGTCAAATCAACCAGAGTGGCCTGCAATATTCTTTAGTAATGCTTGGTAGTTAAAGGGCAGAAGAAACAATAGGGCTGCTCAGATCATGTCCATCCTCAAAACCCAGAAAGTCCAAGTAAGAGAGAACGTCCAGGCTTCCATTTCCACTAAAGCTGTTTCAGTAGATTTGCATCAGTGGTCTTTACTTTTAAGAAATGCACACTGTACCCACACTGTATGGGCAGAAGTAGGTCTAGTCTTGCGTGTGAGAATTACAGAAATCAAGGTTGGTCAGAGTGTCAGAGAAGAGGGCAGATTCTGTGACTCCAGTGAACATAGGCCTGAAATGCCAGGCCTGGGGATTTAGTTAGCTCACACAGTTGATGAAGTCAGAAAAACAGAATAGAATGGAAGGGAGGGGAATAGTTAATTAACAATACACAAAGCAGGCATCTTCTGGGAAAAAACCCTTCTGGGGGAAAAATGGTTGTCCAGATAGTGACTAGAGAGTGTGAATTAAATGATGCTTGTTTAAATTTTACTCCCTCCAGTGAACATGCAGCTGCCTAACATAGGAAGAGAGAACTAAGAGAGTGCAGGGAGGCTACTGCACTTCTTTGCTGGGATGGCTAGAATAAGGAACACAGACTAGTGGCTTCAACTACAGACATGGATTTCCAAACAGCTCTTAAGGACACAGTCTAACATCAAGATATTGGCAGGCATGTGTTTTTCAAGGGCTTTGTAAGCCTCTAGTATATAATTGTTAGTATTTCCTGGGATCTTTGTGTCATCTTCATTATGACTAGACTTTGAATTTACCTAATCATTTCCTATAAAGATGAAAATCATATTGGATTAAGATCCAATGAAGTTAAACCCCAGGTCTTCCCACTGCTCAAGTCTGGGTTAAAGAGGGCAGAGCCCCCACTAAATGAATTTCGACAAGCAGTTTTGCTAAAAGTGCAGGTTTCTCAACCTAAAGGATTAGCCATTCCTAGTGTGGGCTGCTGTCTTTGAGCACCATCTCTTGGCTCTTTAGAACAATGGACTCTGAGAAAGTTGGTGAAGCTTTTGACTTGCAAACATGAAGATCTAAGTTTGATCCATGAATCCTTGTGAAAAATAACCAGGTGTGGTAGGATATGCTTTTAATTCCTAGTCAGTGTGTTTCTAGGAGCCTCTTGTCCCTGCTGGTGTTAGCTCTGGGTTGTAGACTGTGTGTAGCCCAGGCTGACCCTTTTGCATATGTGCTGGGGATCCCAATTCAAGTCTTCATGTTTGCAAGACACATTACTAACCAAGCCATGTCCAAGCCTCAAGATATATCTGAGACAATAAAGGGCTAAAACATTGTGCTATGTAAGAGTTTAAATAAATAACATTTATTTCTTGTCAAAACTACCTAGCAACCATGTAAGAAAGAAGAAATTTTGGGCTCTGAGATATAGTTGTATATTTTACTGACTTAGTTCTTTGGTATGTGTGACTTTTCTGCTTATTTTCTGAATACTTAGAGGACAAGAACATTCTTATTATTGCTTTCCATAGTTTATTTTAGAAACCTCCTGGCTATACAGTGAGGAGAATTGTGGTACAGGCCTAGAGATGCCATGGCTTTATATTAAACTTCATAAAACAAGCAAAAAGAAAACAAAATTCTCCTGAGGTATAATTTTCATGTAGAGAAGTGTACAATTTACGATTCAGGAAATGTGCTAAGTTGATCATCCATTGTCACAATATAAGTTTAGAATAGTCCCTCCACCCTGGTATATCACTGCCTCCCCTCACAGTTAATGATCACTCTATTCACCCTCAGCAATGGCTATTCTGCTTCAACAGACTTCTACAGGCCTTTTAAAATATGTCCTGGGAAATTAAAGGAAATTCTACTTCTGGGATATATTTTAGTAAAATAAAAGCTTACACACTAGCTTTGATTTCAAACCACCTGAGTGAAGCTGCTATTTTAATTCTAGTTATAATGACTTTAAAAATGAATTTGGTCATCAGGTCAGTATATTATTTGAAAAAAATGTCCAATATGTCTAACAGTCTGCTTTATTGTCAGAGACCCCTCCTATTGCTAAAGGTTAAGTCAGGCATTTACTTAACCCATTAGCTTGTCCTTGATTTATGTATAATTATTACCTTAGAGATCTCTGAGGTAGTCAAGGTGTCAGATGATGTAATGGAGGCATGACAAAGTACACTTGTTAAAAGTGAATTATCACTTCCTATTTCCCTGGACTGACAACCTTTTATTATTGCTAACATTTACAAGACGACAAGTGAGCTGTCTCAGGAAACTCACTTGATTACTTTGGAAAGGGAAGCCTATTATTTTCATTTCAGTAATTTTCCCAAATGGTCATCGCATTTGAAATTTTTTTTCTAGGAGAGTTCTCTCTATTACTTCATACTCTTTCATGAAAGCCGGAGATGTGTGATATGTGTAAGGGCAAAGGGCCTGTGAGCTCCACAAGGACGTGGGCTAATTCTTGCTCTATAATTGACACATGAAAAAAAGCAAAATTTAATTTTATGCTGTCAAAATGAGATTTAAAAGTTTAGTCAAAATATTTTTAAATCTATGCTTAATGTACCTATGAGAGATCAATACCTCCTTTACAGATATTTTTGGTTATTTTCTATTTTTCCACACAGATTAATTATATTCATATTCATTGCATTCTTACATATTTCTGTTTATACCACACACATCAGCATTGATAGTCATGGATAGAAGGAGAATAGTTATGGATCAAAACCATTCTAGAATCTTTACTTTTCTATGTAAAGAAACAGATCTCTGTGTGATAGAACAAGAATAGTAAGCATGAACTGCTTTGTGGACACATGACCAAAATTCCTACCCTCTACTGAATGTCCTCCATCAGTAAGGCATTCTATAATGTGGGTATAGTACCAGACTTCACCAGGTTCTGTGCACACTAATTCAGCATCCCATAGGTCACTATAGGTATATGAAATTTACTAGATCAATTGCTCTGTGTGAGACAGTCTTATGATTTCTGAATAATGGTTTTATCAAATGGTTAAAATAAAAAGGAAATTGAAAGCCTGTAGTTGGTTGGTCTGATGCTATTTGTATTCTGATATTAATAGTGGTTCCTCAAGATGGGCTGCCCTGGATGAGCAGACAATTATCTTCTCAGGTGATCTCATATGAACCTTCTCCCTATTCTAACTGGTCAATAAAAGGCTAGAGCCTGTGTTTGTGCAGTGGAGAGGAAAAGTGAGACTGGAGGCTTAAGAGTAGGGGCAGGTAGAGAAAAAGAGGAAAACAGGAGAGGGGAGAGAAGACAGGGGAAGATGAGGAGAAGCTGTGATGGACCAAAATCTAGTGGCCAGGAGAAACCTCAACTAGCAAGGTCTTACAGCTGGGGAATAAGTTAGTACAGTGTTAGATCTGCCCAATCTAGGCATATAGTTTATAATTATAATAACTGGATTGTGTCTTTTGTATATTGGCTTAATAGGGTTGAAAATTCAAACAACAAAAACCCATGCGCAGTTTCAGATCAAGGACACTAAAATGGAAAGACTGGAGAACTGGCTATGCTCACAGAAACTAAGAAGGTATTGCTAATTCCTCTTGTAGAATGACAGAGAAAACAACAAATCAAAATAAAACAACAACAACAAAAACCAAATTTCTAACCCAATGCATTGCCCTTGACTTTACTCCATCTTGGAAGATTCTTGACATGATTCCTGTGCATCCGGAATCTGAGAACCAAAGGATTGACTCTTACAGAGTTGCCGATGAGAATGCTGGGAAAGGAGTGTCCTCCTTAGAGCAGTAGCATTGGTTAGTCCATCAGAAAGACCCCGCAGGAGCAAGGCATTGACATCTCACTTAGGGAATAGAAGCTATTTGACTGCTAGTCTTTACATGTGTGTATTGGAAGCTTACCATTCTAGGGTTTGAAGATCTTGGATCAAATATGACACTGACTGAGGTGCTGACTGGACATCTGTGCTCCATTTTACACTTGGCTGCAATATAAAGTTTGATGAAATTCTTCCCTTGCGTGTATTTGAGTCCTTTCTCTTCAGGACTGGAGCTTGGGCTTAAGGATCAGAATTGTCTACTAGTGATGGGCCAAGAATAGCTCAATGATACGGAGGCATTTTCCCCAGTGCAGGGGAATGACTTAACTCTCTCAACCACCTCTAACATGGGGAGTTGTGTTGGGAAGGGAGAATGTTTCTTTAGTATTTCAGTCAAGTAGATTGCACAGTACGTGCCAGAAAACAGTCATGTTGCCACTTAATTCTGTTGGTGTTTGTCTATGGCTGCACTTTTCTCATTAGTTCAGGCAGTCTTTATCCAGTGCAGGACTTGTAGCTTCATGGCTACTCCTTCCCAAACCATTCTTCAAAGAGAGCATGACCCTTGTAATAGAAAAGTCTGGTCATGTTATTATGTAAAGTGCTGTGTGATGCTTTAGAGCTGGCAAGACAAGAAACCCCAGAGCTTGCTGTGTCCAGGAAGACATTTTTCTACTCTGAAGCCAGAGCCCCACTAGCTCCGTTTCCCTCTATTGGCTAACACTCAAATGATATTTCTCTTTGTCCTGGTCTGTTTTTAATTCTTTCTTTTGTTTATTTATTTATTTATTTATTTGTGTGTGTGTGTGTGTGTGTGTGTGTGTGTGTGTGTGTGTGTGTGTGATGTGTGTGTGTATGCCTCACTTTCATGTGCAGGTCAGTGGAAAACTTGCCAGGTTCTTTTATTCCAGTAGGTGGGATCCAGGGATCAAACCCAAATCAGGCTTGGAAGCAGGCATCTACACAAACCATGACACTATCACTGGCCCCCTAGCCATGATCTCAGTCTGCATAGTGCTTTGGAACATAGGCTCTTCTCTGCGATGTGCTTTCTTCATTTTATTTTTCTCATTAACACCTAGCTCTCTTTAAAGCTTCAGTGATGTTGCTTTGGGAAGCAGGCTGCTTCCTTCACTTAAAATTCTTAAGCATCTGTTTTTCCCCTCTATATGATGGCTTGTTTTTGTGTCTTATTTATTTTCCCACCAAACTGAGATCCTCTCAAAAGCAGGTAGCAGGTTTTGGTACTGAAGAGATGAATACTGTCTGCTGACTGCATAAATGAAGATTCCTATCTCTAATGTGTGGAGTATAACTACCTTCCAAGTGTACTGAGCACTGCATGTTTACTAAAGACTTTTCTTAGAGCACAGCAGTTATATTTTCTGTCTTGTTTCTGGGAATTCAGAGCTCTCTCTCTCTCTCTCTCTCTCTCTCTGTTTCTGGTCTCTGTCTGTCTGTCTGTCTCTAATTCTTTTCTTTCTTTCTTTTTTTTTTAAATACAAGATCTCTGTATTGTCTCTAACCCAGGATAACCTAGAACTGAATGAATAGCACAGGCTTGCCTCGGAATCATGAATGCTGGGACTGCAGGTGTGAGTCCCCCCTCTGGCCAGTGTGAGTTCCCTGTCTGGCATGTGTGAGTCTCTGATCTGGTGGTGTGAGCCCCCCCTCTGGCAGGTGTGAGTTCCCTGTCTGGCAGGTGTGAGACCCCCTCTGCTAGGTGTGAGACCCCATCTGGCAGGTGTGAGTTCCCTGTCTGGCAGGTGTGAGTTCCCTGTCTGGTAGGTGTGACACCCCATCTGGCAGGTGTGAGTTCCCTGTCTGGTAGGTGTGAGACCCCATCTGGCAGGTGTGAGTTCCCTGTCTGGTAGGTGTGAGACCCCATCTGGCAGGTGTGAGTTCCCTGGTTGGCAGGTGTGAGTTCCCTGGCTGGCTTCTTGCTCCTTTGTAGCTTACTGCCTGTTCCTTGGTGGCTTGTATGTTTTTTCTTTGTGACTAGTTTTCCTTGATTCTACTATACTATTAATCAGTTCTGATTGGGTTTGTCTGGCTTCTTATATCTGTGGATGGAAATTTCAGCCATTAGTTCTTTCATTTATCCTTCCTGAGTTTCCTCTGCACTTTCCTTGAGATCTGACAGGAAACCAGTGAGGCCTTCATTAGAACGGTAAGTGTCATCTCACTGCTCACTGAGAAAAGAAAATCAGTTCCTGACCTGAGCCTCCAGCAGGCCTGAAGGCCTTAGTGTGAATTTTACAGGCACAAGATCTTCTGCATGACTAAATGGGAAAGAACATCTTAACTGGCATTTGAATACCACCTAAGCCTTAGACTGCAATGAACTTTCACCAGCTGTTCCAAGAACACCTCTGGCAAAAAGATCCTATCTCATGCCCCCTGCGTCTTTGTTCTTTAGGTTTGTGGAAGGCGTTTCTTATTCACATAAGTCAGAATCGGTTGTTTGGAAGAATGTGCAGACACCTCAGTTTATCTTTCTTTGCCTCTTGTCCTAGCCTGGGTTTTGTTGCTGTGACGAGCACTATTGACTAAAAAGGACTAGGGAAGGAGCAGGTTTCTTTTACCTTCCAGGCAAAAATCAGCCACAGAGAGAAGTAGGGTCTCAGTGCAAAGGCTCCAGGCAGAAAGTACAGGATCCATTTTCCTCTTCCTGGCTTGCAGATTAGTTGATTCCAGTTCCAGTCAAATTGATGACCAGTTGTAGGCGTAGCACCTTGTCATTGGGTTTTATTCTGCATGTTTAGCAGGAAAATGATAAAGGAGATTCATGCTGTTCTGGCATTTTCAGAGTGTCACGGAATCTCATCCCACTGCATGCAACTTAATTTTTCAGAACTTTAACGGAGACAGTAAATTTGAATCACCAATTTTGCCACTTTCTTTTGTCACCTTAGAAACACACATTCTTTTCACTCTCTTGGTCACATTTTCCTCATATATAAAGTGGCAACTAAATTTCCCTTCTGGCTTTGTGCATGACATATTTATTTGTTGAAAAATATGTTTTTAATTAACATAGGATTATATTACTTGCCCCCTTCCTTGTCCCCCTCCAATATCTCCAGGGCATCTCAGAAAGACCCCCACTCTGCCTACACTTAAGCTGATAACATTTCTCTCTCAATTATTATTGTACATATATGTGCCCCCTTGCAAAACTTAAGTCTGTTTATATCATCTGTGTATATATGGTTTCATGGCTGATGACTCTGTGTTGGATAACCAATAACTGGGCTCGTCTCTGAGCAATCACTGTAAGAAGTTAATTCTCCTTTTTCCAGCATTCTTTAGTTGCCCGTAATTCTATGTCTAGGGTGTAGCACCTATCAAATTTCATGCTTACGTATTAATATATTCATGTATGTTGCCATTGTTTTGACCTGGTTTATGCAGACATTTCTAGGAGAGACTGTTTCACAACAGAATTTCTGGTTCTTATAATCTCTCTACCCCTCTTCTGAGATGTCTCCGGTGCCATAGATGCAGGAGCAGTCATGTAGACATATCTGTTGAGGCTGGGCTCTCCATGTACACTAATGTCTACATTGTGTCCAGTTGTAGTTTTCCGTGATAGTCTCAACTTACTGTAAAAAGAGGCTTCCTTGATAAGATATGATGACTGCCCTTATCCAGGCAAAGCGGTTCCTGCCACTTGTTTGATTTTCATGAAGACTAATAATTTATAAAAAAAAATTATATAGAAAATTGAGTAATTTTGGCTGGTTATTTAGCTCAACAATCTTCACAATTCCCCCTCATTTGCTAACTACTAGACAGGCTTCTATTTGCATGCCTTGATTTATGCTCCTTGTAGATCAATATTTCCCTACTGATAAAAGGGGATAGATATTTTGGCTTAGCCTTGGGAATTACAGGCTGTAAGAAAGAAGGTCAAACTAGCATTGTAAATCAAAGTAGCTCGTTTTAAAAGGGTAAAGGTTTTTTCCCCACAGTAAGTTATATATCTTTAAAAGACTTAACGATGCTGTAAAGGGTCTGAGAAACCATATACGAGTGTTTTTAGAAGCAGCAGAGTTGTTGCCTCTTGTGTGGTATGAGCTCACCTCCTGTGTGTTTGGAGGCTCACTTCTCCATCCTACATCCTCTGTAACCTTGGCCTTGACTTCAGATATTAGTCTTTATAAAGTTCCCTTCAAATAAAAATGGTTACATTACTGTACATTGGTTATTTCTGAATTGCCATACTAGGTCATCTTAATAGTAGAAAGGTGAGCGAGCCTTGAGCAATGAAATATGATGTAGACCCATGGTGGATAACTATAAATTAGAGGACAGGATTCTTCTGGGTGGAAATTGGGGATGTCTGGACAATCTGGAGAAGACTGGGAAGGTGGAGATTGGAGGATGAATGGGTCCTGAGTATTGGAGAAAAAGAAAAACAGGAAGAAGAAATACCAGGTTAGATATCCTGGTATTTGACACTTGCAAGTTCTTTTATCTACAATACGACTTCTAATATGCCACAGCCTCCCAAGGCTGTTGTAACAAATGGCTGTATGCTAGTGAAGTAGGACAGATTCATTCTCACAGTTTTCAAAGTCAGGAGTCCAGGAACTGGGTTTGAAGGTGGTAAACAAGGGTCTTTCCTGGCTTGTTCTCAGTTTCTTGTACTTTCTTAAAAGAAACATTGCTAAAATATTTCTACATTTTCTTAAAGAATGTCATTCTATTAAGACCAGCTCTGATCTAACATGACTTTCCTGATGGGATTAATACCAGATGTGAAACAACCCAAGTGAAGAAGACTTTACTTCAGTTTGATGACATCATATCTAGCTTGACATGGAAGGTAAGATTGTAGAAACATTAGACAAACTGTCACAGTGGGTCAGCTGTCAGGAAGCAGAGAATGGACAGAAAATGTACCTGGGCTGTAAGACCCCAAGCCCTACCCTCAGCGATCTACTTCCTTGAAAAAAGTCCCATCTTTTAAAGGTTCTTCAGCATTCTGAAACTGCCTCCATCTGAGGTCTAAGGGTTCAGATACCCAAGGATACGGATGATGTCTCACATTCAGACTCATTTTAAAATAATTTGTAAAGATCTTATCTAGGAGTAAGGTCACATCACAGGTCCTAGGTGGAGAGGAACTTTTTAAGGGGAGGGGATACTATTTAATACAGTACACATATATCATCAAGGAAATAAAAGATCTGTTACACACACACACACACACACACACAAACACACAAACACAAACACAAACACACACACACATGTGCATATAGCTTTTTCTATTCTGCCTTATTATCTATGAAATGGAGAAGTTTACCAATGATCAACTCTGAGGGTGAGGGTGGGAAGGTATTTATGAACCTTTAACTTCTCATCTTTTCTATCTTTCTTTCTTTCTTTCTTTCTTTCTTCCTTTCTTTCAAACATCCTGTATCCCTTTGGAGGAGAGGAGTTAGGGCTTCTTCAACCAATTATGTTTAATGGCTAGGTCATCATGGCCAACCCTTCCTTGGTCAGTGGACATTCAAATGACTTAATGAATAACAATTAGATGGATCATTCAAAACAACAACCCAAACTTCTGAATGTACAGTGACTCTGTCTTTAGTGCAGTTTCTAAAAATGGACTGGCAGATTTGTCCCCTCACCCTGACAACTGTGACTCTGAGAATTAGTTTTCTTTTCTCTCAGTTTCCTGCCTGCTACAGTATTTGCTTTTGGGTATCCATTATTGCATAGAGTCTGCCTTGAGGTTTGAGAGGGAGAAATATAAGCAGAGACAAGTGGACACTGCAGCACATTCTGATGTACACTTATGTTTCACATAAAATGCTTAAAAATACCGGAGCACATAGCTGGGAGCACGGTTGTATGAGCACTGACTTCTCTCAGTAGCAGTGCTCTGATCACGCTATGTCAGTAGCTTCTGATTCCTCTTTGTCAAAATATTAGCTTCCGCTTCATTTCAGATCATATTTCTTTATTCTCCCTACAACACACTAAGCCTCTAGCATGCTTTCAGTGAATATCCTATTTTTTTGTTAGGTTTCACGCTGACTGGTTTCCACAGATTGTTGAGGAACTACATATGATCATGGACATAAAGTAGGTACAAGCTCAGTTGACAGTAAATGTGGCAATGCTGAGTATGTAGCTTAGAGGTACAGTGCTTCCTTAACATGCACCGTGCCTTCCTGTGGTCTCCGATTCTGCAAAAGGTGAAATGGCAGTGACAAGGGGTACAACTGGGGTATGCTAAGAGTTAGATAGCAGTAAATTTCTGTAAATAAGTCAATAAGCAAAAGTAATGAATTTGGCAAGTGAAAAAAAATTTTTTTTTGTGAGAAAGTCCAATGAGAACTTGATATGCTGATAAAGGAGGACAGGCTTTCATTTGTAGGGATGAAGATTTGGGAATCTTTGGCAGATCAATCTGAAGAACAAACAGAATTGAAGGCTGAAATGGAACAGATTCCAGACACTATTTATTGTTGACAGCGATGTCCCCAGAAGACTGAAACACATATTTGCAGTTCTATTTAGAAGCAAATGCTACTTCTTTTGTATTGCCCAGAGAACAAA
This sequence comes from Rattus rattus, assembly GCF_011064425.1. Taxonomy (NCBI): domain Eukaryota; kingdom Metazoa; phylum Chordata; class Mammalia; order Rodentia; family Muridae; genus Rattus; species Rattus rattus. The sequence goes on from NC_046161.1 coordinate 5,806,056, forward strand.
TTCTATAAAAACAACCTTTGAAGAAAATGGCCTTTGTTCCTGGCACAAAAGACTATGAAAGGGAAACTAATAAAGAATGGAAGGGCCTTTTGTTCGACATGCATGCGTGCAGACTCATTATTTCCCCGTGCAAAGGTGTACACCTGAAGCCCTATGGGAAAGGCGATATCATGCTGATGGATGCAGTATCCTAAATATGCATATGCATATTCATAGCATGCCAATTATTCTTTTGAAGTTGGGTAAATTATGCATTTGAAAACTAACAACTGAAAGTTTGATGGAAACCTTCAGCACCCTGAGATAAAGACGGAAGGAAAGCGGATTACTGCAGCAGCGCCTTTCCTGTCAAGTTTCTCTCATTTTTGTTTCTAATCACCAATCCTTGCCCAGTTCTTTTAACTACCTCCATAGCCCAATTATCCCTGAGGCATCAGGGAACAGGCGATACCCAAGCTGCACTGGGTTTAATTGCCAAGCATAGACTTGCTGTTTGAAGATAAGCTCCTAGTTTGAATTAAGGGCTGAAAGTATTGTCAACTTCTAACACTTTTCACTGGGAGATCAACTTGTCATCATTGCTCACTCTGCTAGGACCCATGCAGTTTATATTTTTTTGTCACATACTGTCCTGTATGTTGGATAATTATGAATAATTACTCTTAAGATCTCAAGCTAGTACAGAAGATAGGCTATAACGAAGGAAGAAAAATAGTATTGTTTCCAAGTTGTAGTACGTGCTATGAAGAAAACGAACAAGGTGAGGGTTGTGGAGACAGCTCATTTGACAAAGTACAGGCTGTGCCAGGATGGAGACCTGAGTCCAGTCAGAGAGCCCACAGAGAAAACTGAGTATAGTATCATAAGCTTATAACTCTAGTTATAACTGAGTACTTCTAGTACTAGGAAGGCAGAGACTGACTCATCACTGAAATTTCCTGGCAGGCCAGCCTAGCCTACCTGGTAAGCTCTAGGCCATTGAGAGACTCTGTCAAAAATGCAAGTTAGGTAGTACCTGAGATAGAGAACCTGAGGGATAACCATCAATCCTACACATACACATATAATATACATACATACATACATACATACATACATACATACATACATTCATGCACACTTACAGATGTATATGTACACACACACACACACACACACACACGGCACTCAAATGTGCATGTACATGTATACCTATGCACAGAGGAACATAGGGAAATGAATAAAGGGGAAGAGGAGGAAGAGAGATCCCAGTGGAGGTTCTGTGAGGTTCACTCTATTTACATGAGTACACTCAGTGATAAGACCTTCTCTATACAGTATGGGATGGAGATACGATTGATAACTGATCATAGGCCTCACAAGGTCATTCTCGGGAGTTGAGGTCCTCACGGATGCTGGATGCTGGCTATGAACTGACGTCAGAGGATCTGTGTGTGTGGTGTTTGTTTTGGGGAGGTGCTGTTTTTTGGTGGTGGTGACTCTTGCATTACCTTTTCGATTTTCCTTGAGAGTTATTCAGTTCTCCTACCTTGCTTAATGGATAGCTAACATGAGACCTGTAAGTCTGAATGTTCTTTGTGGTGTCTTCTGATTGGAGACCAATTCTCTGATTGGGCAACTGTCTGGTCTGAAGATTTATGTTCCTACTTCATCTGCCCTTTCTGGAGTGATGTATCTTTTCTGTCCTCATCCTTGCCCTCTTCTGGAACCCAGAACTGACAAATCCCAAGCCTCCTGTGTGATATCCATCATGACAGGGAAGGCATGGTAGAGTTCTTGGTAGTGAAAACATGTAGAATGAGCTTGAAAAATAATTGTACTTTTCTGAGTTGTGGTACAATTCTCTTGAACCTCTCCAAGTCTCTTAAGGCTCTGATGAAAATGGAATGAAGATGGATTAGTTAAGGCAAAAGGCACTTGAAATCTAACACATAAGACTGTTCCTCTACTGCACTCAAATGCTGGGGATAATAGCTAAAGCTTCACTGAAAGAGAAGAGCCCATGAGCAATAGATGGATGGCTGGGTGGAGATGGACCATAAACAGTAGTAAAGTGTTCTCTGGGGGAAGGTTGTCCTACACCGGAAATTTGATTTGTTCCCTCACCCAGTGGATAAATTTGTAATTTGAGAAGGATCTAGTAGTGTGAACCTGTCCATAAATACTGGCCTTGCTTAGCTAGCTCACTTGGCTGATTCTATACTCACCAAGCAGTTGTGTGCCCATAATTTGGCTTTCCAAATAGATCTGCCTACGCTGAGAGCATATTTTGTCATGCTGACAGATACATTTCAGATGCACAGACTGCTTCTATTTTTCACCGGAAATGAACAAGTTGGGTCTCTGTACTTCAGCCAGTGGTGAGTTTAGCTTCCTAGAGTTATTTTCCCTGCATCTGATCTATTCTACGACAAACATGGAATAAATGGTCTGTGCTTTCAGAACAGAGCATTAGATCAGGAGTTGTGGAAAGCATCCAAATTATTCCTGCTCTCACAGGATACTACTTAGCTGAAATGATGACATATTTACAAAATGACAGAGAAGACTTTGATACTTTAGATAGTTGAGGTTAAGGTAGACTTTTATTTTGATTTTATAAAGGTGCCTTTTCAGGAGCGATTCCAACTTCATGGAGGATTGTGGGTAGTAAACTTACCACTACACTACAGGTATTCACTGCAGGTGATGGTGGAATGAATAAGGTCCAAAGTTGCCTTTAGTGCAGACTTGCGTAGAAGGGAGCATTGAAACAAGACTGTAAAGGACGGCCAGGAAGGTGTCTGATTTTCTAAGATTGCTACAAGAGGGTTAGTTGATGTAGCCTTAAAAGCAGATAGCAGATTAAAAGAAGGTTTTTCAAATACCTCACTCTCATCAATGGACAGATAATGGAAACACAAACTAAACAGAGACATAGTGAAATTAACAGAAGTTATGAGTGAAATGGATTTAAAAGGTATCAATAGAACATTTGATCCTAAAACAAAAGAATATATCTTCTTCTCAGTACCTAATGGCACCTTCTCCAACATTGACCATATAATTGGTCACCGACCAGGCTGCAACAGATACAAGAAGATTAAATAACTCCGTGCATTCTATCAAATCACCATGGGCTGCTCTTCAATAACAACAAAGAAGACAGAAAGTCCACATACACATGGAAGCTGTAAAATGTTTTACTCAATGATAACTTGGTCAAGGAAGAAATAGAGAAAGAAATTAAAGACTTTTTAGAATTTAATGCAAATGAAGGTACAACATACCCAAACTTATGGGACACAATGAAAGTAGTGCTAAGAGGAAAACTCATAGCTCTGAGTGCCTCCAAAACAAAACTGGGGAGATCATACACTAGCAGCTTGACGGCACACCCAAAAGCTCTAGTACAAAAAGAAGCAAATTCACCCAAGAGGAGTCAATGGCAGAAAATAATCAAACTCAGAGCTGAAATCAACCAAGAAAAACAAAAAGAACTATACAAAAAAATCAACAAAACCAGGAGCTGGTTCTTTGTGAAAATCAACAAGATTAATAAATTCTTAGCCAGACTAACCAGAGGTCACAGAGAGTGTATCCAAATTAACAAAATCAGAAATGAAAAGGAACACATAACAACTGAGGAAATTCAAAATATCATCAGATCATACCATAAATGTCTATCAACAAAACTGGAAAATCTGGAGGAAATGAACAATCTTCTAGACAGATATCAGGTACAAAAGTTAAATCAGGATCAGATAAACCCTGCCAACTGTTCCATAACCCCAAAAAAATAGGAGTCAGTAAAAGTCTCCCAACTAAAAAAAGACCAGGACCAGTGGTTTTAATGCTAAATTCTCTCAGACCTTCATAGAAGACCTAATACCAATACTCTACAAACTATTCCACAAAATAGAAACAGAAGGAACACTTGTTCCATGAAGCCACAATTATGCTTATACTGAAATCACACAAAGGCCCAATAAAGAAAGAGAACTTCAGACCAATCTCAATGCAAAAATACTCAATAAAATTTTCGCAAACTGAATCCAAGAACACATCAAAATGATCATCCATCATGATTGAGTAGGCTTCATCTAGGGATGCAGGGTTGGTTCAATATACAAAAATCCATCAACATAATGCACAATGTAAACAAAATAAAAAAACACCCCCATTAGATGCTGAGAAAGCATTTGCCAAAATTCAACACCCCTTCATGTTAAAAGTCCTGTAAAGACCAGGAATTGACAGCCCATAGCTAACCAAAGTAAAAGCAATATACAACAGACAAGTAGCCAATATCCCACTATCATGATAAATGGAGAGAAACTTGAAGCAATCCCACTGAAATCAGGGAATAGACAAGGCTGCCCACTCTCTTATTACCTATTCAATATATTACTCGAGGTACTAGCCACAGCAATGAGACAACAAAAGGAGGTTAAACAAAATACAAAACAGAAAGGAAGAAGTCAAAATATCACTATTTGCAGATGATATGATAGTATACTTAAGTGATCCCAAAAGTTCCACTAGAGAAATACTAAGCCTGATACACAACTTCAGCAAAATGACTGGGTATAAAATTAAGTCAAACAAATCAGTAGCCTTCCTCTACTCAAAGGATAAACAGTCTGAGAAAGAAATTAGGGAAATAACATCATTCACAATAGTCACAAATGATATAAAATACCCCAGTGTGACTCTAACCAAGTAAGTGAAAGATCTGTATGACAAGGACTTCAAGTTTCTGAAGAAAGAAATTGAAGAAAATATCAGAAAATGGAAATATCTCCCATGCTCATGGATTAGCAGGATTAATATTATAAAAATGGTCATCGTGCCAAAAACAATTTACAGATTTAATTCAATCCCCATTAAAATTTCAAATCAATTCTTCACAGAGTTAGAAAGAACAATTTGCCAATTCTTTTGGAAAATCAAAAACCCAGGATAGTGAAACCTATCCTCAACAATAAAAGAACTTCTGAGGGAATCATCATCCCTGACCTTAAGCTGTATTACAGAGCAATAGTGATAAAAACTGTATTCTATTGGTTCAGAAACAGGCAGATAGATCAGTGGAATAGAACTGAAGACTCAGAAATGAATCCACACACCTATGGTCGCTTGATCTTTGACAAAGGAGCTAAAACCATGCAGTGGAAAAAAGATAGCACTTTCAACAAATGGTGCTGGTTCAACTAGTGATCAGCATGTAGAAAAATGCAAATTGTCCATTCTTATCACCTTGTGCAAAGCTCAAGTCCAAGTGGATCAAGGACCTCCACATAAAACCAGATACACTGAAACTAATAGAAGAGAAAGTGGGGAAGAGCCTTGAATACATGGGCACAGGGCAATATTTCCTGAACAGAGCACCAATGGCTTATGTTCTAAGATGCATAATTGACAAATGGGACCTCATAAAATTTCAAAGCTTCTGTAAGGCAAAGGACACTGTCATTAGGTAAAAAAAAATGCAAACAAAGGATTGGGTAAAGATCTTTCCCGTTCCTAAATTCCATCGAGGACTAATGTCCAATATATACTAAGAACTCGAAAAGTTATAAATCAGAGAATCAAATAACCCTATTAATAAGGGTACAGAGATAAAGGAAGCATTCTCAGCAGAGAAATCTCAAATGACTGAGAAGAACCTAAAGAAATGTTCAACATCCTTAGTCATCAGGGAAATGCAAATCAGAACAACTCTGAGATTCTACCTCACACCACTCATAATGGCTAAGATCAAAAATTCAGGTGACAGAAGATGCTGGCAAGGATACGGAGAAAGAGGAACACTCCTTCACTGTTGGTGAGAGTACAAGCTGGTACAACCGATCTGGATATCAGTCTGGATGTTCCTCAGAAAACTGTGGACCCAGCTATTCCCCTCCGGGGCATATACCTGAAAAGTGCTCCAACATATAACAAGGACACATGCTCCACTATGTTCATAGCAGTCTTATATATAATAGCCAGAAGCTGGAAAGAACCCAGCTGACCTTCAACCGCAGAATGGATACAGAAAACGTGGTCATTTACACAATGGAGTACTATTCAGCTTTTCACAATAATGACTTCATGAAATTCATAGGCAAATGAATAGAACTAGAAAATACCTCCTGATTGAGGTAATCCAATCACAAAAGAATGCAAATGGTATATACTCACTGATAAGTGGATATTAGTCCAAAAGCTCAGAATACCCAAGATGCAATTCATAAACTGCATGAAGCTCAAGAAGAAGGAAGACCAAAGTGCGGATGCTTCCTTCAGAGCTTCTTAGAAAGGGGAATAAAAATACTCACAGGAGGAAATATGGAATCAAAGTGTAGAGCAGAGACTGAAGGAAAGGTCATCCAGAGACTGATGTACCGGGGGTATCCATCCCATATACAGACATCAAACCCAGACAATATTGTGGATGCCAAGAAGTGTATGCTTACAGGAGCCTGATATAGCTGTCTCCTGAAAGGCTCTGCCAGAGCCTGAGAAATACAGAGGCAGATGCTCACAGCCAACCATTGAACTGAGAATGGAGTTCCCAATGGAGGAGTTAGAGAAAGAACTGAAGGAGCTGTAGGGGTTTGCAACTCCACATGAAGAACAACAATATCAACCAACCAGACACCCTAGATCTCCCAGGGACTAAATCCCCATCCCAAGAGTACACAGGGATAGACCTATGGCTCCATCTGCATATGTAGCAGATGTTGGCCTTGAAGGGCATCAATAGGAGGAGAGGCTTTTGGTTCTGTTAAGGATTGATGCTCCAATGTAGGGGAATGTCAGGGTGGGGAGTTGGAAGGATTGGTGGGTGGGTAAGGGAGCACCCTCATAAAAGCAGGGGTAGGGTGGATGGGATAGCAGGTTTCTGTAGGGGAAACCAGGAAAGAGGATAACATTTAAAGTATAAATTTATAAAATCTAATAAAAGAAAAAATAAAGCCTGACAAAGAGAAAAAGATAAGGCTTTTCTAATATTGCTAATAAAGGAAGAATTGTAGTAATGCATAATTTGTGACTGGACCTGAAGCAAATAAGGTTCCCAACACAGAATACCTTGTCATTGCACTGTGGCCATTGCTTTAGTCATATGAATCTCATTGTACCCTTTTCCTGTTGCTGCAATAAAACTATTGACAAAAGAATCTTAAGGGTATAAGTGTTGGCTTTGTCTCAGTCCATCATGGTGGGGTAAACATAACAGCAAGACAGAGGTGAATGTTTGTGTTGCTCTCGATCCTCTCCCTCTCTCCTCCCCTCTTTCTCTCTCTCTCTCTCTCTCTCTCTCTCTCTCTCTCTCTCTCTCTCTCTCAGTAGATTCCTACCCATGGGTCAATATCATTCGCTGTCATTCACTGTGAGTGGAACTTTTCTTTTTGGTTAACCTAATCTACATTACCACACAGGCATGTCCAGAGGCAACCTAATCTAAATGATCTTTTCATAGGAATGTTAAAAGGCTGTTCCTTTTAGGTAATTTTTGATGCAGTTAAAATGTGACAATTAATATCAATATACATGAATTACATCATGTTGAATTTTCAACAGTGAATGTCTTAAACAAGCATAGCTAGAAATTCAAATTTTAAAAGGCTATATAAGTCTCAGGGAATAGAGATTGTCAGGGCTTTCCTCCTCCTTTTAATCTAAGACTGACCACCTCCCTCCTTCTCAATCCCTCTCCCACCTATGCCTTAAAACAGGCAAGACCAACATTTGCAGTGTCTTTGTAGTGACAGCTGTGGCTGCATTGCACTTCTCACTTGAATCTAACAATCTTCCTTAACATCGGTCTTCCATTGCTCACAGGCCACATGGATGAAGAACGTACAGGCAGAAGATAAGTATGCAGCTCCCACTGATGGCAGAGGGCATAGTGTAGAGGGCCGCAATAACATTCGCCACCACAAGATGGCGCTGGCTTCCACTGCGCCCACGTGGAAAGCTAGGATAGCTTTCTTACAAGATGGCGCTGGCCTCCGAGGGCCGACAGGAAGTTAACTGTGTCGCGCATGTGCAAGAGTGCCTTCTGGTCTTGCCCATGTGAGATCATGGGTAAGCAACCAATCAGGTGTGGATGCGCCGCGCTAGGGTGTATATAAGCCGCGCCATGCCAGCGCCCCTGGCTCTCTCTTTAAGATTCAATAAACATTTTAGCTGCAGTAGGATTCGTGTGTCCCCGCGTGTTCTTGCTGGCGAGATAGCGCGGGACAGCATAGGACAGCTGGGCAATTAGACATTCTGACACAAAGTTACAAAGCTTGGTCAGCCCATACTGAGAAATTTGCCCATCGAAGGACAGAATTCAACAATCCAAATGTGGCTCAGTGAAACGGGTCTTGGAGAGGAGAAGTTGGGAGAGAAGTTTCTCCCACTAGAATGTAATCAATCTGATTATAAGAAACTTCCAATCACCAATAGAACCAATTTCTGACTTGTTGTCAATACAGGGGTCTACCTATTTTGCTGTCTACTCTATCCCTCAGTACATGCCAAGCACATAGTAGGAAGTAATTAGGAAACACTTCAGCAAATGAATGACGCTCCATTTAAAAAATCAGTTTATTCTTTGCAAGTTTCATACATTTATACGAACATTCTGTTCCCACCTGTCTTAGTTACTGTTTTACTGCTGTGAACAGACACCATGATCAAGGCAAGTCTTATAAAGGGCAGTTGGCTTTTAGGTTCAAAAGTTCAGTCCATTGTCATCAAGATGGGAACATGGCAGCATCCAGGCAGGCAGAGATGAGAGTTCTACATCTTAATCTGAAGTTGGCTAGTAGAAGACTGACTTCCAGGCAGCTAGCATGAGGGTCTTAAAGCCCACACCACACAACACCTGTCACTCCATTCTCTGTTATCATCCCTCTGCCACCCCTTTTCATACCTCCAATGCCTCATTTTATTTCCTTTGTTTTTGTTTTGTTTTGGACTTTCCCTATGACTCACTGTTCTAACCAGGGCCACTCACATGGGTATAGGAAGGAAGCCATCTATTAGAGAGCATAATTGGCTCATTAATGGCTCCATCACTGAAGACAATGGCTTCCTTTTCTTTAACAGCCCCTGTCCCCCCATGAAGGCCTAATCCATTTATGACTCACTGTTGATTGCTTCAGCTTTGTGTGGGCCTTACGCAGGTCATGGCAGTCTTGTGAACTCATGACTGCCCGAAACATGTCATGCTCTAAGAGAGCATTTCATGACTCTCTCCCCATTTCACGGCTTTTGCGTTCTTTGCACCTCTTCTGTGATATTCCCTGAGCTTGCAGAGGATGATAAGGACCAGCACTTTCTTTCAACTCCTTTTCGTTTTCTTCAGATGCTTCATTTAAAGCTTTCCCACCTTCCCCCAAACTCCAGGTTAGCTTGTGCTACTACAGTGAGTTTTTTTCCTTTTCTGGAAACATCACATTGATGTTTACTTCTATATTTCATGGATTGTTAAATTATAAGAAATATTTATTGAATTTGTAGGAACTCCTACAATCAGCCTGCACGTCCCAGGGTTATCTGAATTAAGAGAGGATTAGCAAAGCTTGGGCTGTGGCTGATCTCCATTACAAATGAGCCTGGTGTGACCAGAGGGACATGAAGAGCCCAGAAGGAACTTAAGGGAATTTTTTAAAAGTTGAGCTGTCACACCTATCTGCTAAGCAGACAAGATATGTAGACATTGAGCTATTTTTTAAAACATGTTTTAGAGAGGGTAGAAAATAGCCTAGTTTGAGAAGATCAATAATCACCTTTCAAATTATATAAAGAGCAAACATTTTATTTCAAGTCAACCTTCTCAACTTTTGTAGGAAAGAGAGGGAAAGGTGTTGGCTGTCAGAACCCTGTGTGTTTGGTAACAGCATATGTCAGAGTCAACCTTAGGCTTGCTTTTTTTCCCTCCTCATTATTGGGCTTCATCCTTTTAGGGAATTTGGGCTTTAGTCTGTTTTTCAGAGTTGGTCACAGAGTCTTAGGTTCATCTAATACCAAGCATCTTCCAGGTCCCTAGCATCTTCTTTGACAGAAGGTAAGACAGATATGGTCCATGCACTCCTATAATTTATCACTTGTAAGAGTATGACATGCAGATTCACGGTTGTATACTGCACTCTGTGTTGTGTTGGTGGAAGCAGAGGCAACAGAGGGCTAGGAGAATCAGTTAGGGTAGAAGAGAGAGAGGATCAGGAACATAGAGGTGACACACACTAATACAGATGGATCAGTCACAGGTTGAGACTTGGGAATAACCATTGATGAGAAAATGGATGGTTATTCAGATGAAGAGGAATGGTGTAGACCATGGAAAATAAGAATGGTTTGAACTGTGGATGTGTGAGATACTGGGAGGAGGGACAAGTGGTCCATGGGATGTTCATAACTCTTGGGAGAGATTAAAGAGTTTAGCACTTTGCTCAAGCACTGAGCTTGCACTTTTAGGTGTCTCCGGTAAAGAATACTACACATACTGGGTTCTGAGGCTTCACTGCTCAGTAACAGCCTGCACTGGAGGTGCATATTAGAGTACTATCAAAATTGAGATAGAAATTTAATTGGACCCAATTACTCAAGGGAAGTTATGTTAAAAAAAGTGGCGAGGAAAGCACAGGATCCCATAAGATTGGCGTGCTTACATGGAGGGCAAAGAGCTGCCTCCTTGCTTACCTGGTAGGTAAAGGGCTGCCGCCACAAGTTCTCAAAAACAGTAACGAGAGTAGCTGGGGGACTCTCCATGCAGGCCTCTGAGGTCACAGGCAAGCACAATTTAAGGAGAATGAAATTTGGTGAGAAGACCAGAAATAAGTTGAGAGAAGTTATCAGAGGCATGTTAGAGCAATGTGACATTTTGGGAGTGGGTGGGCAGTGTTCAATGTGGGCTGGAAAGCAAATATTAGATCAGCAAATGTGGACAGAGGTATCTGGAGCCTGACTTTCTAATGTGTGGGTTGTGGTCTGGCTATACTCTGCTTTACAGTTGGACTCCTCTGAAGCCTTGGCCCTGAACACAGGATATTTGTCCTTTACCTTGTGTGTGCCATCCTGTCACTGACACCAATGAGCCCTACTCCACATACCTTGGCATGTATGTGAGGTTTTTCTATGCAGTGTTTTACACCACGTATAAGCAAAGCCCTGCTTTTAAAGAATGACAATGATTTCACTATGACTTTAACTTTACTTAATATTAATTTAATTTAAATATTTTGCTCTAAACAACGTCTTCCAGAGACAATGGGACTCTTACACATGTAAACTTTCAGTTACCGCAGTCTCATGCACAGGGTCTGAACAGGTTTAAGACAGATGGGAGGGGAAAAGAATATGAATTGCCATCCCTAAGTCCTACAATACCTCTGATTGACAATAACTTGCAAAGGGAAAAATTAATTTTCTCTAACAGAGTCTCACTGTATATAAAAGCATAGTTGAAGGTGGGTCCTATGCCAGGCGGTAAATGGCCAATGTGAAACAAAGTCAATGGCATTTCCTTTTCACGGCCATCTATCATCTCTCCTGTCTTTCCCCATACTTGATCCTGACCCATTCCCCTCCTCTTACCTTCCTTCCTAGTTCCCTCTCTCCATCTGCCTCTTATGACTTTTATTTCCCATTGTAAGTAAGATTCAAGCTTTCCCACTTGTTCCGTTTTTCTTGTTTAGCTTCTTTGGGTCTGAGGAGTGTAGCATGGGTATCCAGTAGTTTATGGCTAACATCCTCTTATATATGAGCACATACTGTGCAAGTCTTTCTGGGACTGGGTTACTGCTCTCAGGATGATATTCTCAAGTTTCATCCATTTGCCTGTAAGGTTCATGATGTCTTGGTTTGTAATAGCTGAGTAGTGGTCCATTGTGTACATGTACCACATTTCCTTTATCCAGTCTTCAGTTGAGGGACATCTAGGTTGTTTGCAGTTTCTGGCTATTACATATAAAGCTGCTTCCGAACATAGTTGAGCAATTTTCTTTGTGGCATGGTGGAGATTCTTTGGTATATGCCCAGGAATAGTATAGCTGATTATTGAGGTACAGCTATTTCCAGTTTTCTGAGAAATCAACAAATTTATTTTCAAAGTGGTTGTACAAGTTTGTACTCCTAGTAGTAATGGAGGAGTGTTCTCTTTGCTTCACATCCTCACCAGCATGTGCTAGCTCTTGGGTTTTGTTAAAAATTAGTCATTCTGATGGCTGTAAGATGGGACTTCAAAGTTGTTTTGATTTGCATTTCCCTGATGACTTAGAACTTTGAACATTTTTCTACGTGTTCCTTGGCCATTTGAGATTCCTCCTGTGGGAATTCTCTATTTAGTTCTATACTCCATTTTTAACTGGGTTGTCTGGGTTGTTTGTGTCTAACTTCTTGAGTTCCCTATAAATTTTGGATACTAGCCCTTTATCATATGTAGGGTTAGTAAACATCTTTTCCTAATTTTTTTTTCATAACTGTGTGTTCGTCTCTTGGTATGTATGTATGTATGTAATATGTATTTTTATTTCTTTGTTTTTACCTTACTTTTTTTTGTCTGTTTTTATTTTTTTATTTTTTTTTGAGCAAGAGAGAGACAAAGAAGACATGGAATTGGATGGGTGTGGGAGTCGGAAACATCTGCAAGGAGAGGAGGGAGGGGAAACAATGATCAGAATATATTGTATGAAATAATTATTTTTAATATAAAATAATTATTTTCCTACCATCATTTGTACAAGTATAAATTTACACAAGTTTAAAATTAGTATAATGTTCAATTATATTGTGTTAAAGTCTCTGCTTTCTCAGAATTGCAATTTAGATTACTGATTTGAATTTCATAAAATCTTTTAAATGAATTTTGGCTTGGAATTAGGACAGAAGTTCCAGAAATTTCTGTAATGGCCCTCAACATTCTTCTGTCATGTAGTTCTATATACTATGTGAAATAGGGTTCTCAGTATTGATAATTTAAAAAAGAAATCTGAACATCACAGATTCTGAAAGGCACTGAAGTTGCTGTGTCATTTATTAAATATTTAATTTCTTGTGTGAAAATAGTTATTTCATTAGTGTCCAGAATTGCTTTCATCTTTAACAATGATAAAACAAAATACTAATTATCATTTTTGAGACAGACACTCATGTATCCCAGGCTGTTGCAAATTTTCTGTAGTGGAGAATGATAACTTGTACTCCTACCATTCTTGTGTTATTCTCCTGAGTGATTGATCTACAGGTGTGCTTTATTTGGATGTGGTAGTTTGAATAAGAATGGCACCGATAGTCTCATAATTTGGAAGCTTAGTCTCCAGAGATTGGAGCCAGTGCTGCTAACCTCTGAGCCATCTCTCCAGCTCCAGCTTTCTCTTCTTGTCAGGATTGTGTTCTCAGCTCTCAGGTGAGACAAGGCCACAGCTTAGGCTTCTAGTGAGGAATGGTTCCTCATTTGTCAGATATAGGTGTCTTTGAGTCCAGCCTGTAACAACTGTTAGGGCTGTGTTAATAAAAGCTTCTAGTTTAGCCTGTTATTGCTGAATGATTTTTTTCATGGAGTGCTTATTCTCACCGCTGGAGACATCAGTAACACTGTCATTTTAATAGCCGCTTTTTATGGTGAATGCCATGAGCATATTTCCTGCCCCTTCTAGCACACTGCCTATTATGCAGATACAGCTCTAACCAAGCAGAGTGGTAAGAGGTATAAATAAATAATTTTGCATTTTTCTCACAGGACAAATGACTAAATGCTAATTTGGAACCTGGCAAACTTGGCTTGCTTGTTAGAGAATGTTAGAATAATGTGCCCCTTCTCTGCAATCCATGCCATATATTCTATTCTAGATAGCAAATCCCCCAATGAATAAATGAATTGTGCCTCTCCTAATGCTGTTTTCGTGAAGACAGGAAACTTATGTGGGCTGAGGCAGAAACTTAGTCTTGTTTCTGGTGACTGAATCCCATTTTTCATTTATATATGCCTATAATTCTAGGTAGAAATGATATGTTTTCTGCAAGTTTGTCTATATCATGACCCACAATATCACCTGATATTTCCTGAACCACTTTATTTCCTGAGATTTAAAGTGTTTGCTTTTTAGCAGCTATAGACAGACAAGGGTATCTTCTGATACTGAGAGTTCTCTGGTAACCTTTGGTGAATTGCATCTCTTTACAAACTTGGTAGAATTTATTATCTGATTCATTTGAAATTGTTTCAAGTATGCAAGGACTACCTAGTATTCAAAAATTAAACAGCAAATAAACCTGAAAATCTGGTGTTTTCAATCACTTACAAACCTCCATGTTTGCTCCTAAATCACTTTCCGGCAACTGTCTCCCACATACCACTGTGTGACGGCCACCACATGATGGTTATTGTTATGGTCACTGTGTGCTGGCATCACGCGATGGTTATAATGTCATAATTGGGCTATGATAATTGTATGATGGTCACTATGTGATAGACACAGTGTGATCACTGTGTGTGATGATCATTGTGAGATAGTCAGTGTGTGGTGATTACTATGTGACAGGCACAATGCGATGGCCCCAGTGATTTGGTTATTGTGTAATAGACACTGTGTGATGGCCATTGCTTGATGGCCACTGTGCAATGGTAACTGTGTGATGTTAAAATGGTCACATTGTAATGGTATCAGTGTGATGATCACCGATTGATGGCTACTCTGTGATGGTCATCATGTGATTCCCATTTGGTGTGGACACTGATGCTCATTGTGTGTTCATTTTGTTATGAGCCATTTTGTGGTCATTATGTCATAGCCACTTTGTTTTGTCCATTTTATGATGGCTACTGTGTCATGGCCAACTCTGATGGTGACTGTATGACGGTGACTGTATGATGGTGACTGTATGACAGTGACCTGAGATAACCACTTTGTGATGGCTCCTTTGTAATGTTCATTGTGTGATGGACACTGGGTGATAGCAACTGTTTGGTAGCCACTGTGATGTCTACTGTGTTATGGACACCATGTGATGGCCATTGTGCACGTGAAACTGTTTGATTGCCACTTGTGAGATAGTCATTGTGGATGGTCACTGTGAGGGTTATTGTGTGATGGACACTGTGTATTGACAATTTTATGATGGCCAAAGCATGATGGTTACTGTGTGATGGCCATGGTGTGATGGCCATTGAGTGTTGCCCACTGAATAATGGCCACCATGTGATGGTTACCGTGTGATGGCCATAATGTGATCCCTATTGTGTCATGGTCAACTGTGTGATGCTCATCGTGTGATGGACATTGTGTGATGTCCACTGTATGATGGCCATGATGTAATGACAACTTTGTGATGGTCACAATGTGATGGCTACTGGGGCCACTGTGCGATGTCTACTGAGTAATGGCTACCATATGATGGTTACTGTATGATGGTCACTTTGTGATAGTTACAGTGTGATTGCCCCTGAGTGATGGCCTGTATGTGATGGTCTCTTTGTGATGGCCACAGTGAAATGATCACAGAGTGATGGCCAGTATGTTATGGTCCTTGTGTGATAGTCACTGTATGTGATGGTCATGCAGTGATGGCCCCTGAGTAATCATCACAATATGATAACTCTGTACAACTGCCACTGTGTGATGACCATCATATGATAGCCACAGTGTGATTGTCATGCTGTCATTGACAACAGATGATGGCAACTGTATGATGGCTACCATGTAATAGACATCGTGTGTTTTTCACAATGCCATGACCACCATATGATGGACACTGTGTGATTGTCACTATATCATAGCCACTGTGTGACAGTCAGTATATGATGATCGAGGAGTGATGGTCACTGTGTGGTAATCTCTAAGTGATAGCTATCATGGGGTTAACACAGTGTGATATTTGTCCTGTGATAGCCAGTGTTATGGTTACTCTGTGAAGGTCACTGTGTGATAGCAACTCTTTGATGGCCATTGAGTGATGGATACTTTGTGAGTGACTCTGTAATGGTTACTGTGTGATGGTCACTGTGTGATGGTCCGTTTTTGCTGACTACTGAGTGATGACCACTGTGTGCTGATCACTGAGTGATGGCCACTGTGTGATGGTTAACTGCATAGTGGCCACTTCGCGACGATCACTGTGGAATAACTACTGTGATGGCCACTATATTGTGGACTCCATGTGATGACCATTGCATGATGGCCATTTCATTATGGCTGACTGTGTGAAGCCACTGTGTGATAGAAATTGTGTATTGGGAACTCTGACATGGCCACTGTATGATGGCTACCTTGTGAGCGACACTGTGTAATGGTTACTGTGATGGTCATTGTATAATCGCCACTCTGTGCTGACCACTGAGTGATGGCTTATCAAAGATCATGTTTGATAGGTCAGGGGAAACTGAGGTGATTGTCACTCATCAGACATTTCCCTGAGAGAATAATGCTTGATTCCCTTGAACCAGCACTCCCTGTTACTGAAAAAAGACAGAAGTAAGGAAAGAAACACACACACACACACACACACACACACACACATACACACACACACTAGATGAAGCAAGAAAAGCGCCAACAACTTCATTTATACATACATACATATATACACACACATAAATACATGCATACATACATACATACATACACACACACACATATAGATACTTATGTATTCACACACTGTGTGGATGGAGCAAAACTCCAATCACTTTACATATATACATATATGTCTATTTTATGGATGGATGGGGAAAAGCTACAAAAACTTTTTTTTCTCCCACAGCTTGTCTATCCCAGCAAAAATTTTCAAGCAGTACAAAAATCACAAAATGGTTATATTCTATTTTTCTTTTAGTGAATGATTATGAAAAATCAGTTGTTTCTCAATACCTTTGCATGAAAACCCTTTAAAGTATTACATGCGAAAAAAGAAAATCATTCCCAAGAACCCACATATATTCATAACTAAGCAACTTTTTACAGATTAACAAAGTGTAAGAAAGCAAGGTAATTTTCTCAGCTAGTTTATTTTTATTGGTAGGCTAAAATTTATGGTTACAAAGAAAGGATCAATTATCTTATTATGTATTTTAAAAATAATCCTATAAGAATCTTAAAAGAATGACAAACCCAAACTTTTTTTTAATGAGAAACAATTAGTAATTTCTACTTTAAATCCTCAGGGTATATATCTCTTCATTAACAACTTTTTATTAAATCATATCAGAAGGCTGAGGGCAAAAATGCATACAAGAAATTAATCATCACCTTGATCATTAGCCCAGCTTTAGCAAGAGAGGCATGTCAGCTAGTGCTGGCCAGCTGCCATTGTTCTTGTTCTCTGACCTTAAAAATTCCCTAGCTCAACACCGAATGTGCCTTTCTGAGCTTCAAATTGTTCCCTAAAATTTTCTACATCTAAGCCTAACTTCACTAACAACCTACATCTCCAAATTTGTTTTAAGGGTGGTAGTCATTGTTAACAATACATACATCTAAATTCTTTCTGAAGATATAGGTTAAATCATGATTGTGCTTTTTTTTCAAGCATTGCTTTTGAGAGATGTCATGTTAGGACAATAAGCAGAACAAAACTCTGAACAGCATGAAGTCCTCAGGACATATATTTCTTGTGTCTCTGCCTCTTGGATACACCCATTGTGTTTTTCTAAAGCTGTTTTGCTGTTCTTCTTGCACAGACCTCAGTAATGGCCACTGAATGATGACCACTATGCAATGAATACTGTGTAACAGTCACTATGTGATAGCCACTGTCTGATAGCCATTGCAAGATTGTCACTGTGTGATAGCTATTCAGTGATGGCCACTGTGTGGTGGTCATTGTGTGATGGCCATTTTGTAATGAACTCTTTGAGATTACAACTGTGTGATGACCAAGTTTTGATGATCACTGTGTGATAATCACTGTGTGTTTGTCACTTTATTGGTCACCACGTGATAGTCACAATATTATGGACTCCATGTGATGGTCAACTATGTGGTGGTCACTGTTTCATGGTCATCATGTGATGAACACCATGTGATGGCCACTGTGTGATGGTCATTGTGTGATGGCCTCTGTTTGATGGCCACTGTGTGATGGTCACTGTCTGATGGTTATTTTCTAATAACCACTGTGATTGCTACTATGTTATAGACACCATTTGTTGACCACCATGTGATGATTGCTGTGTGGTAGCTACTGCATGATAGTCACTATATGATGGCCACTGTGTAATGTTCAACTATATGATGGTCACTGTGTGATGCTCATCATGTTATGTATACTGTGTTATGGCCACTGTGTGATAGTCACTGTGTGATGGTCACTATGTGATAGTCTATGTGATGGCCACCATGTTATGAATATTTGAAGTCCATTGTTTGATGGCCAACTCTTTGATGACCACTGTTTTATAGCCATTGTGTGATGACCACTGAGAGATAGCAAATCTGTGATGGACATTGTGTGATTACACTGAGTGATGGCCACTGTGTGATGACCATAGAGTATTGGACACTCTATGATGGTTACTGTGTTATGGATGCCATGTGATTGTCACTGTGAGATGCCTAATGTGTGATAGCTACTGAGTGATGTCTACTGACTAATAGCAACTTTGTGATGGTCACTGTATGATGACAATTGGTCTAAGCACTGGATGACTCTAGTGAAAAGAATAAACACCCTGCTCCCTGCTTTTTTAATCTTACTTAAAAGAGAAAGAGAACCTATTAGTAACTCACAAATGTGCCAAGTCCATATGCCCTTTTTGTACATGTGAACTTGTAGATGAATTATAAAATATGGTGGTTGAATAGGTATGGTCCCAGAGACTCTTGTTTTTGAATTTTTGGCCCAAAGGGAGTGGCACTGTGAGGAGGTGTGACCTTGTTGTAGTAGGTGTGGTTTTGTTGGAGGAAGTATATCATTGTAGGGGCAGGGTTTGTGATCTCATATGCGCTCAAGCTATATCCAGTGTGGCACAGTCTCCTTCCACTTGTGGATCAAGTTGTAGAACACTCAGCTCCTCCAACACCATGACTGTTTGCACACTGCCATGCTTTCTGCCATGATGATGATGGACTCAACCTCTGAAACTGTAAGCCAGGCCCAAATAAATGTTTTCCTTTATAAGAGTTGCCTTGGTTATGGTGTCTCTTCAGAGTAATAGAACCCTAATTCAGACAGAGTAGGACAATTATTCATTTATGCAACTGCTTAGAAAGAGGCTTCTTTGGTAATGGTGCATATGAAATGAGTTCAGTTGGTAGGAACGACTACTGACAGGTGAGGTTATTAAAACACCATCTATATTTAGGACTCATAGTGAACACACAGGGCTTAGCTACTCATTAGCCCTTGTCCCTTGCCAATTATCAAATATTTTCAAAGTCTTCCTTATCCATGCATGTGATAAAGAATATTGACATGGATTCTTCTTTAGCAGGATATAGAAAAGTGAGTAGGTGATAAATTCTTTAAGGAGTTGGAGGTGTAGACATAACTTCAGTAGGAGGGAAAGGCCATGGAATGGTGTAATGGCTTGATGAAATGTTTATGTAGCAGACATTGATAACAACTCATGATGGTCTGTGAGGAAAGTAGACTCTTCCCCATTTCCATATTCAGTATGATAATTAGGGAAGGAGCAACAAGACAGCACTGCAGTTGGATATAAGCAAAGCAGCATCCTCAGATGACACTCAGATTCATATAGACAGGAGGGAAAATATTCAGAAAGTGAATGACACCAGGTGCTTTACCAAATATGGGTTCAAGTCCTCTGAGTGTACAGTGACAGGTGAGGGAGACAAAGAGTGGGTACACCTTGAATCAGGTGGCAAATGCTAAGAACCTAGGAGACCAGTGGCTAACAAAGGTGTTCTTTGACAGGGGCAGATGTGCTGTGTCCTTAAGGCTTGTCATAGTGAACATGGTGTCTTTCTGGGGAAGGCATAGTTTACAAGTCCCAGTTCAATCTTAGACATGGTGTTGTGGAGATAGCTGACCTCTGCAGAATAATATGTGTGTCTGTGGAACTCTCTTTGCTCTCTTGTCTAGTCCCATGTTCTGGATGATCCAGGTCCAATTAACCAAAGGAGTGCTTCAGCTACATGCAGTGCTTTGAAACATATGGAGTCAAGATGGAAGACATTGTTGCCTTTGAAATACCCACATAATTTATTTGCATTTTTCAATTGTAATTTTTTAATTTGTTGCATTTGATATTTTAAAGGCATGATCTTGCCTGTTTTGGGGCACATTGTGTATTTCTGGTATTCTTTGAATAAAATGTCTCTTCTTTATACCGGAGTATAAACAGATCCCACATGAATTAAGCTCCTGGATGATCCTAAAGCTCATCTATCTATGTACATTGTCAGAAATGTCACTGAATGTATCTAACTCATGTTCAGATCTGTGGATCCCTGGACCACTATTCCTGAGAAGAAGAGGAAAACAGGCTAGATGTCATGCAAGTGGTCCATGTAGGATCAGATCCATAACATTTGGATCATATGTCACTGTGACACATAGGTCAACAACAACCCTGGCCTATGTATTTGTTACAACTTCATTTGTTCTCAGTGTAGTTCTGTTGCTGTACAAGGATGAAAACACACAACTGAGAAGGTTAAGCTGCATGACAAGGAAGGAGTTTGTTAAGAGATTTTGGTTCTCCCTTAACAAACACTGCCCTATGCATAGATGAGAATCAAAGAATAGAGCAAGCTGACACCTGCACATTAGACACTGTGTGTGAATGTGTGTACAGTGGTGTATACATGTGTCTGTGTGGAAAGTACACATGTGTGTGCTGAACAGTATACATGTACACACATGTATATGTAGCGGAGTATACTTGTATGTGTAATGGTGTATACATGTGCATGTACACTCCTGTGAAAATCCCTCTTCAGGTGATGCCTCTTACCTTGTGTTTTGAGACAGGTTCTTTTGTTGGCATGGAAATGACAAGGTAGGTTAGCCTTAATGGCAAGCAAGACCCAGAGATCCCCTTGAGTTTAATTCCTACAGTTGATTAGAATCACCACCACATTTTTAAAATGTGGATTTGAGGTTCCAATTCTGGTTCTTATACTCAGAGGACAAACTATTGACTGAGGAATCTTCTTAGCCCTGGAGACTGTAATTCATTCCTGTTTGTGTCACTCATCACCTGAATGGATAGGGTAGTTAATCTCCCAGGATATTTTAACTCATACTGTTGATAACCCTCTGAATGCCTTAGAAATATAGATGAGATATTTATTTTTGCAGATGATATAGGCCAATAAGCACCTTTGAAGTTATCTTACTGAATAAATCTGGAGATAAAAGGAAAAGGGAAAATAATCACCCAACCATTATCCACGTTCACTGGAATTTTATTAATACCCAGGGCTCAAAGCAACCAGTTCACACATACCTTAGCAAGAAGCAGTAACACATCTCTTAGGAGTTCAACTTTTTCAGTTTTATTTCCACGAAGGAGACAAAGGCAGTTTACTTATTCTGCAATTACTGTAGGTGGCAAGCTATCAATAAAATCGCATGCTTTCCCCAGTGGTTATGCAATCCTAATAATTAAATCTACACATCTGCTAAATAACAGCAGAGTCAAAGTCTAGCGATTTACATGGAAGAAAACAGATGTCATTCCACTATAATCTCTTCACATTCACCATGAGTGCTGTGAACGCTACACACCCCGCAGTGATTAATCTATCAAAATATTCTACTCCGTTTACTTCTTTTTATTACATCCTGTGTCACAGGAGATGGAGCAGCTGTTTCTGGATGGATGGCAGAGAACTGGTACCAAAAAAAGAATTCTCTGAATAGATTCAGCAAACCCATGCTACCAAATTATTAGAAAAGAGAGCTCGGGTGTCTAATGGGGTGATTTGAGAACTTCCAATGGAGCTACTGTTTCCAACAGCCCTAAAGTGGAGAATGATCTTCAACACAAGGAATAGAGCACTTTCCCTTCACAGAACAGTGTGTTGCAGGACGTTAATTCATCGCATCTGAATTGTAAAGTCAAGTTCATATCTGGTGTTAAGCACAGTGACCTAAAGTGTAGGTTCTTCCCAATTAAGTTGTCATTAAATAAAATATGGGAAAAACACTCAAATTCTAGAAGCTTTTATTGAATTCATGTAAGATAGTTTTTTTAACGATAGGGAAATTTGATATTGTCAAACATAATATTGAAGAACGACTAGAGAATTACTGGGTTGATATTTGTGGACAAATTTGATGCCAAATAAGGTGTAATAATTCATATTTTGTACATATCTTGGGAAGAAGGAAATTTTATTATCCCCAAGAGTAGTTCTTAAACCTTGGTGTGTAGTAACATCTATCCCACCTCCTTCCTGATTACTAACTCCAACACCCAGGGAGCTAAAACACATGGAGATTCTGATTCACAAAGCCTGGAGGTTTAGGATGCCTCCCAGTTAGTTCTTATGTAGGCTATCCTCCATTGATTCTGAGAAATGCTGTTAGAATGATTGTTTAGATAAACAATGCTTTGCTGTATCCTCTCTCTCTCTCTCTCTCTCTCTCTCTCTCTCTCTCTCTCATGCACGTATGCATACACACACAACATGCACATGCAGACTCGCTATACATTCAACATGTTTGTAAACAAGCATGGTAGAATGCAGAATTACCTGGAGCCAGGCTTCTGTGTGCTTAGATTCCAGTTTACCTTTCGTTAGTGCTGGCATTTTATGCTGTCTACTTTTCTAGAGCCTCAGTGATGTAGTCAGTGATCTATTCCTGTGAAGAGACACCGTGGGCTCTGAAACTCTTATGAAATGAAGAAGTTAATAGATGCTTGCTTACAGTTTCAATTATCAGCATGAAGGCATACAGGCAGACATGGTGCTGGGGAAATAGGTGACAGTTTTCTCTCTAAACCTTCAAACATCAGGAGGAGACAGACACTGGGCCAGGCTTGAAGTGAATCACAAACTTCCTCCAGCAAGGCAACACCTCCTTATGCCTCTCGTTACTGCCATTCCCTGGTGATTTGGCATCCAAATATAAGACCCTATGGGCGGGAAGGGGGGGTTGTTCCTATTCAAATCATAATACTCAGTGTCTGGGAATAAACAGACATTATTAATAGTATTTTGAAGATGTATTGTACATGCTTTACTTCTTGAAGGATTTGGCTATATTTGCTGCCTTCAATGTATTTTCCCGCTATAGTTTCTAAGTCTTTTTTTTTAAAGATATATTTATTTTTTTTATTTATATGTGTGTGTGTGTGTGTGTGTGTGTGTGTGTGTGTGTGTGTGTGTGTGTGTGTGTGTGTGTGTTTCCAGAAGCATTGGATTTTCTGTAGGCTGGCATTACAGGCAGCTGTGAACTGCCCCATAAGCCTTCAGAACCAAACTCTGGTACTCAGAAGCAAATGTCCTTAACCACTGAGCCACTCTCTAGCCCTTGCTCTAATTCTTTGTAAAAACCTATATCACATTTATGGCTTCCCCTCTGTACAATCCTCCTAGTTCTCCTACACCTCACCTCTCGTTTGGATCCACACCCCTTCGGTTTCTCATTAGAGGACAAATAGGTTTTTAGGGATAACAATGAAAATTAACCTAACACATCAGACTAGAACAAAACAAACAGTCATAAGGAAAATAACCCAAGAAAAGGGCACAAGAAACAGATACAGACATGCAGAGACCTGCTCGTGCATACACTCAAGAATCCCATAAGAACACTCAACTGGAAACTATAATATATACCCAAAGGGCCTGCAGGTAAAAAAGAAAAAATATTGACAAGATAAAATAAAAAAATAAAGGTACTATTAAAGCACAGTCTTGGCGTGACTCTGTGAGACGAGGAAGCTCCAGAGATACCGTTATTGGGTTGGCTTCTGTTGGCCATGCAGCGCACCCTTGAGAATATGTCGCTTTCCAGGAAATTCCCTTGGAGGAAACTAGATTTTCATTTGCAAGTGTCTATCAGTTGGAGACAGCTTCAAGGTCCAGGACAGGGCGTATGTCATGTTGCTCATGTTGAGCTTAGAAGGCCTTATTTCCTTAGTGTGCTCTCCATTTTCTCTTACACTTTTTCTGCCTCTTCATCCACAGGGTTTCCTAAGACCCAAGGAGAAGAATTACATGGAGACATCCATTTAGGGCTGTGTTCCAATGTCTCTCACTCTCTGCACAGCATCTGGTTTTGGGGTCTCTGTTCCCATCTGCTGTGGAGGAGGCTTCTTTGATGATGGCTGATCAAGGTACTGTTCTATGAGTAGAGTACGATGTCATTGTAGTTATTTTATCAACATGTTTCTTTAGTTAAACAATAGAGTTTGGTTTGACTTATGCCTGTCACCCAAGCAGGTTTTATATCATGAAGGGTGGGGCACACTAGATATTGTACTTCCAAAAGTTTGCTGCTGCCATTACACTGGCATCCCTTAAGGCAGAACACCATTTTAGATGGTAGAGTTGTGGCTGGGTTGCTGTTTATATTTCTCCTAGGGTAGTGTTCAGAGTAACAAGGACTCTGGGACATAGGGAACAATACTCCAAGTAATGCACCAACTTAGCTTCTCCAAGTTCAATATGCTGTGTAGGTGTTGTCTTCAGCCATTTTGCCTTGGCATCAGGTAGTGGAGAGCAATCTGTAGCCTTGGGAGCATCCCTAGTTCTCTGGGAGATTCTCATAGAAACCACTTTAGCCAACAGCTCAATTAGATGTAAGCCCTTCCCGGTGATGGAAGCTTCATTTGGTGACAAGAGTTGTCCAGTTGGGGGATCTGTTTCCTACATTGTTTGCAATTTTGTTTAGATCCCCTTCATATCTGTTGTATTTTAGAAGATCCCTACTGCATTAGGTTTCCATATTTCTCCCTCAATTTTAGTTGTCTCTCCTCTTTCTTCTCCTTCTGCATTTGATTCCATTCCAGATTCCCCAGCAATCCACAATGCTTCTGTGTCCCTTTGCAAAGAAGAGCTGTCATTCCCCTAGTCCCTTACTCTATACCTAACCCATATTGTTCAACAGTTGCAGCTTGGTTATCATTGACTTAACAGCTATATGCATATATTAGCAAATACATACCATACTTGTCTTTATAGATCTGCATTACCTCATTCAGGATGATTCTTCCTTGTTCCACCCATTTTCCTGTCAATTTTATGAGTTAATCTATTTTAGCAGCAGAATAATATTCCATTTTATAAGAATATAACGTTTTCTTTATCCATTTTTTCTGTCGAGAGACTTCAAGATTGTTTTAAATATGTACTTATGATGAAGAGAGCAGCAATGAACATGGTCGAGCAATTGTCTCCATGTTAAGATGACATGCTTTAATGTATATGCCCAAGAGTGGGATAGCTGGATCTTAAAGTATGTTTATTCACATCCTGTTGGTTCTAAAAGTTTGCAATCCCACCAGCAATGGATGAGTCCTCTTCTTAGTCCACTTTCTTACCAGCATGAGCTACCACATTTCTTTTAATTCATCTTGACCATTTTGACAGGTGTAAGATAAGTTGTTTTGCTTTGCCTTTCCTCAATGACTAAGGATATTGAACATTTCTTCACATGTTTCTCAGACATTTGCATTTCCTCTCTTGAGAATTATCTGTTTAGATAGGAACCCTCTGTTTTAATTGGATTATTTGGTTTGTTAATGTG
Organism: Rattus rattus; assembly: GCF_011064425.1. Classification (NCBI taxonomy): domain Eukaryota; kingdom Metazoa; phylum Chordata; class Mammalia; order Rodentia; family Muridae; genus Rattus; species Rattus rattus. The sequence goes on from NC_046161.1 coordinate 5,831,679, forward strand.
TATTGTCTTGAGTTGTTTTTATATATTGTGGCTATTAGTCCTCTGTTAGATGTTTAGTTGGTAAAAATATTTTCCTATTCTATAGGCTGTCACTTTGTCTGAATGAAGGCATTTTTTACTCTGCAGAACCTTCTCAGTTTCATATTGTTCCATTTATTAACTGTTAATCTTAGGACCTGTGCTAATGGTGTTCTGCCCAGAAAATCATTTCTTGAGCCAATGAGGTCAGGGCCATTCCCTTATCTTCTATCAAGTTCAGTGTATCTGGTTTTAAGTTGAGTTCTTTAATCCATTTAGAGTTGAATTTTCTGTATTTTTTTATTTCTTTATAAAAATCAGGTGTTCATAAATGTGTGGATTTATGTCTCGATCTTCAGTCAATTCCATTGATCAATACCATGATTCTGTGCTAATGCAATGCTGTTTTTATTACTGTATCTTTGCAGTATTATTTAAGGTTAAAAATTGTTTTAAACTCTCCTGAGGGTTTTTATTTTAATTGTCACCTGGGGGTGAAAATTGTTCTATGAACTGTGAAGAATTTATTTTGAATTCTGATGGGGATTGCACTGATCAATAGATTGCTTTTGGTAAGATATCCATTTCTACTATATTAATCCTACTGATCCACGAGCATGGGAGATCTTCTCATCTTCTGATGTCTTCCATTTCTTCTTTCAATGTCTTAAAAAAAGTTATCATGAAAGTCTTTTGCTTGTTTAGAGTCATCCCAAGAAGTTATTTAAATTGATGTTGGCTATGGGCTTTTTGTAAATTGCCTTTATGTTGAAGTATGTCCCTTGTATTTCTAATCTCTCCAGTATTTTTAATCAGGAAGGGGCTTTGGATTTTGTCAAAAAAATTCTGCCTCTAATGGAATAATCATGTGGTTTTTGTTTTTCAGGTTTCTAATATGGTGGATTATGTATACTGATTTACATATATTGAACCTTCCTTGGATCTTTGGGATGTTGCCTATTGATTATGGTGGATGATTGAATTTTTTTTGAATGTGTTTGGGAATTCAGTTTGTGAGTGTTTTGATGAGAACTTTTAATCTATGTTCTTAGAAAAATTGTTCAGAAATTTTCTTTTTTTGTTTAGTTTTCAAGTGGTTTGGTTAACTATAGCCTTGTAAAAAATGAATTGGGCAATGTTTCTTCTGTTTCTATCTTGTCAAATAATTTGAGGAATATTGGCATTAGGTCCATGAATGTCTGGTTGAATTCCATGCTAAAACCATCTGGCCCTGGGCTATTATTATTATTATTTTTTGGCTTGGAGAATGTTAATGACTGCTTTTATTTCACTAAGGGCTATATGTCTATTTAAATTGTTTATCTGAGCTTAAGTTTGGTATTTGGTGTTTTGAGAACATGATCCGTTTCTTTTATATTTTCTAATTTGGTGAGGTACAGGTTTTTAAAGTAGTTTTTTATGATTCTATTTTCTTGGTGTCTCCCATGTCCTCCTTCTCATCTCTGATTTTGTTAATTTGGCTCTTTCTCCACATTTTGGTTAATTTGGATAAGCATTTGTCCAACTTGTTGATTTTCTTAAAGAACCCACTCTTTGTTTTATTGATTGTATTGATTTTATATTTATTTATTTATTTATTCTATTTTATTGATATGAGAACTGAACTTGATTCTTTCTTACTGTCTACTCCTTTTGGGTATAATTTTTTCTTTTTTTCTACATTTGTCAGATGTGCTATTAAGGATGAGATCTCCCCCTTCCCCGCTGTCTTTTTTTAAAATGTACATACTCAGTGTTATAAATTTGCTTCTTAGGATCATCTTCTTATATCTGATTAATTTGGGTATGTTTGCATTCATTTTCATTGAATTCCAGAAAGTTTTTAATTTTTGTCTTTACGCATTTTTTTTATTTACTAGTGAGTTGTTCAGTTTCTGTGAGATAGTCAAATAGAATATAAGCTTTTATTTCTATTTTCTTGTATCTGTTGAGACTTGCTTTGTGTCTGAGTATGTGTCAGTGTTGGAGAAAGTTCCATGAGGTGATGAGAAGTTCATGTTTTTTTTTTTTTTGTGTGTTTGAGTGAAATGTTCTCTAAATATTTGTTGGTCATTTTGGTTTAGGACTTTATATAGCTCCAATATTTCTCTGTTTAGTTTTTGTCTGCATATCTATTGAGGAAAATAGGGTATTGAAGTCCTTCACTATCAATGTATGACTGTCAATATGTGATTTCAGCAGTAGTAATATCTTTTGTTTGGTGTATAGATATTGAAAATTAAAATATCTTGGTGGATATTTTCTTTGATGAGTATGTACCATTCTTTCCTTTCTCTTTTGATTTGTTTTAGGTTGAAGTCTATTTTGTTTGATATTGAAATGACTATACTAGATTGCTTCTTATGTCTAATTGTCTAGAATATCATTTTTTAACCCTTTAACCTGAAGTAATGATTATCTTTAATGTTGAGGCGTGTTTCTTGGATGCAGCATAAGAATGGATCGTGTTTTAAGATTCTTTCTGTTAGTCTCTTTTTATTTGGGGAACTGAAATCACTGAGATTGTTGATTCCTGTGATTTTATTGCTTCTGTTGTTTTTGGTTTTGTTGTTGTCGTTGGTGGTGGTGGTGATATGTGCACGTGTTTCCACTTCTTTGATTTATTTATCTGAGATTATTTCTTCCTTGTCTTTTTTGGGTGTGGTTAACATCTTGGAGTTTTACTTCTAGTGACTTCTGAGTGATGGGCTTATAGATAGGTCTTTTTAAAATTTTGGTTATATCATGAAATGTTTTAATTTCTCCATCTAATGTGATTGAGATTTGCTAGTTATATCATATTAGTTTGGGTTCTAATCTGTGGTCTCTTAGAGTTTGTAGAACACCAGTCCAGCCCCTTCTGTCTTTTGAACACTCTTTTGAGAAACCTGGTGTTAGTCTAATAGGATGGTTACTTGATTCTTTTCCCTTGAAGATTTAATGTTCTTTTTTGTTCTGTAAGTCAGTGTTATGATTACTATGTTCCTAGAGGACTTTCTCTTTTTGGTCCACCCTATTTGGTGCTCTGTAGTGTGTGTATGTTGATAGGCATCTTCTTTTTTCATTAGGGAAATTTTCTTTCATGATTTAATTGAAAATATTTTTTGTGCCCTTGATCTGGATTTCTTCTCCTTCCCTTATTCACAGTGTTTGGAAATTTGCTATTTTCCTAGTCTCCCAGATTTTCTGAATGTTTTGTGGCTGGAAGATTTTAGATTAATATCTTCTTTTTCTGAGGTGTCCATTGTTTTCTATTTTGTCTTCAATGCTGTAGAGTCTGCCTTCCATCTCTTGTTTTTTGTCAATGAAGCTTGCCACTGAGATTCCTATTTGAGTTCTGAAAATTTTCATTTTCAGATTTCCCTCAGTTTATGTTTTCTTTATTGACTCTATTTCCATTTTAAAAGATCTTGAACTATTTTATTCTTATCAGTGTTTTACATATTTCTTTAAAGGATTTGTCCATTTACTCTTCAAGGTCCTCCATCATATTTATAAAGGCTATGTTAAGGTCATTGTCTTGTGCTTCAGCTGTCTAACCATTTTCAGTACTTACTGTGTTAGGTTTACTCTACTTTAATGAGAAGATACTGTCTTGGTTGTTATTGATGTTTTTTCCCCAGTAGTGTCTACATGTTTGGACTTGGGTGATTGGAGTTCTAGATGTTGGACTTTCATTGTTGGGTTCATTTATTATTGTTCCTTCATTTATATTCCCTTTTCTTCTTAAGAGAGTCTGGTAGCTATTTACTACTTGTTAAGAAATCCATCTGGAATCTGTCCAGGTGCAGCTACTAGTGTCCTGTGTAGAATGATTCTAGGTATTAGAAACTGACACTTAGAAATAGGATGAGTTATGGTAGGGGCTAAGGTGCTCACATGAGCAAGAGAATCAGTGTTTACTATCAGGTTCTCCTTAGTCTCCTGGTAATGGAGGCAGATAGTGAAGAAGTTCATAACACATAGTCAGTCAGCTACCAATATGAGCAGAAGACTGGGGTATTGGATTTGGAGAAGTGGAGGGAGAGTGAAGGCCTGCAGTCCATTTACCTGTTTAGATGACCTACTTGCAGGTCCCTGTTGGCAAGTTTCCAGGTAGGACCTGCTGGAGTTAGGAGTTGGGAGAAAATATTGAGAAGAGTAAAGGAATGTTGGTGGAAAAGTTCTGTGACAGAATCTTTGTAACAGATCTGCGGGGTTCTCTTTCTAAGTCTTATTTATTTCAGGCTTTTTCCTCCAGAGTGCCATCCCACCTTCACATGCTATAACCAACAACCTCTTCATACATGTTCAGAGTCACACTTTAATTGATTTCACTGTCACTCACTGACTAATGCTTTCAGTGGAATGTTCCAAAGTTCAACCTTTGGTCCTTTTTATTCACATTGTCTTTGTTTTAGATGCTCCATTTGATAGCTACAGAACTAATAGCTGAAGGTAGAACTTTCCCCCTTAGTCTACCAGAACCAAATATTAAATATTACACTTGATATTTCCACTTGAATGCCTACTAGATATTTGAAATGGCCTAAATTGAGTGGATTGTTTTTCTTCCCTTACCCCTGACTTCTTCATTTCCTCTGATATCTTAACACTTTTAGTTCCTTGGAACAAAGACTTCAACATCATGCTTAATCCCTCTTTCTCACAACACAGACCACTAGGAAATACTTTGATTCCATCATTTACTACCACAATCTTTTCCTTAAACTACTATGAAAGCCTAATTGCTTTGATCTGAATGTTTACCTCCCTAGAGTTCATTATTTATGAAGCAACCAGAAAAAAATTCCTTTAAAGTGTGAGTCAGGAAATAGCCCTCACTGTTACAAATACCTGATGGCATCTTCCCTCACTCAGATAAAAAGTTGCACTATGACATGGAACCAACCTCATAGTGTGGTCCCCTTCACTTCTGCAGCTGTATTTTCTTACTGCCAATACTACTCCTGAAACCAGTGTGGCTGTTCTGTCAGCGCCACCGATCTGCGTAGGCCTTCCTCTAGACATGCTCATGGCCTTTCTTTCTCTCCTTCTTTGAGTATTATCTTAATCGTTAGCTTTTTCTTTCCTTCCCTTTTTAGGTCTTGCTATGTAGCCAAAAACCAGTTCATAATTTAGTGCTGGGGTTACTTTTGTTACCACACCTGAGTAAACATTAGCTTTTTATTGAACCCTCCCTGGGTCATTTTATCTGTAACTGTAACCCAAGTTCCTTCCTATAGTACATAATTTACTTCTTATTTTGACTGTTAGTTGGTTTTAATCTCCATGATGATGGGGGTTTCTTCTCTTGACTTTTACTTTCTTGTGACCTAAAACATCTCCCGAATCATGGCCGATGCTCAGGAAAGGCTCATTGACTAGAAAAATGAAGGGGCTGGGGTTTGTGGCAGAGGCTTCTTACACTGGCACTTCAGAGACAGAGGCAAGTGAAACACGAGTTCCAGAGCAGACGGGCTTTCTAATGAGATGCTTTCTCAAAACCATCACTCAGTGAAACCAAAATGGAAAAGCAAAAGACTGAGCTTTCCTGATTTTATTAACATAACCTATTGAACATAACCTATTGATGGATTAAATTGCTATGGAAATTGAAGTGCTTTCATAAAATAAAAGTTTGGAAATAATTTCATTTGATGGTTACTTAATATACTTCCTTCTTTAAATGATTACAAAGATGATACACGGTAAAGGGCTTGCAATGTATTAACTGCTCTATGTGCTTTGTGTGTATTCTCTTGTTTAGTACTTATAAACAATGATAAATAAGGCATTACTATAATTACTGCCCTATATTGCAAATGAGTCAAGTGATGGAGAGATGTGTGAGGCAATGTGTACAAATTACATAACTCTTCTGCGGTAGACAGGTCTTCAGGACATCTAACGACTGCTTTGATAATGTGCCAGGTGAATGCTCTAAAACAACTTGGTGACATTTTGTATTCAAAATACCTGTTGATGATGCTTAAATCTGCTTTACAACAGGCATGGAATGAGTAGAGTCAGCTTTGATTCACATTCTGGGTCATTCTCATCATGTAAGACTTAGCTTTGAAAATTGCCAAGTATCTCCATTTTTTTTGTAGTTTTGCTTGTTAAGGCTAGTAAAATGCATGCCCTATATGTTACAGTGCTATTAGGGAATTCTAGGTTGGTCCAATTTTATTCCTTCTCTAAAAGTGATGGTTGGCCTCAAACAAGCATTCAAGGAGACCCAGATGGTAAGCGATAATTTTATACATCCATTGTTCAGTTTCAAAAAGATATCCGTCTGGTCATTAGTGAAAGCCAGGAAATTGCTTTACTGTTCTGAAGTACTGTCAAAAGACCATTTATAAATTGTGAGGATATTACTTTTCAATTAAATTTAAACATGATAATGAATGAAGGAAGAGACATACCAGTATATAATTAGAGGGACTTGTACAAACAGAAAGGTAAGGAAACACAGGCAGACTATGGTTACAGCTTCTATGTTCATAAACCTCTTGAATTCATGAGAGCAGTCACTGCAAAATGACTGTTATATCTGAAACTAGTTAGCTTGGGTTATTTTTAGTCATTTGACTTCTCCTATAGAACTCTGTTATCTATGAGAGACCAAATCTTTTATTGAGTTCAAATTCTGATGGAGGTCATCAGTGATAACTAGAAGACTCATAAATAATATTCCCCAACATTGTGGCTTGAGATGAGGATTTCAAAGGCCCGTTAATAATGGTTACGCGTTACTATTCTCTGTACCTAGAGAGAAGCAAGGTTAGCCTGCCCTACAGAGGACAGAGAAAGAAAGTTCACACACTGGCTTTCTGATAACCCTGAGAAAATTAACTCAACAGAAATGATTAAAGGACTAAAAACAATAAATAATTCATTGGAAAAACAATAGATTTCCTTTGGCTTTTATGCATGAACAATTTATTTTGCAACTCAAAGTGATTTGTGTGTGTGGGATGGGCGGGTGCCAAAGTAGATGTCAGGCATTTTTCTCAATCACTGTTTTGTGAAACAAGGTCTCTCTATGAATCTTGATCTCAGTGGTTCAGCCAGGCTGGACTGTTAGCTAGCTCCCTGTCTTTGACTTCCAGGGCTTTGATTAGAGGTACCTGAGTTTTTATTTTTTTAATGTGAGTGCTGAGAGTAGAAAGCAAATCCTCATACATGTGAAGCAATACTTAGGTCACAGAAACATCTCCCCAAACCCTCAAAGTCATATTTGTGAGCCTGTCAATATATACTGAGCTATGTCATAAGATATTAGTGTCTCCTTTGGCTTAGGTACATACATCCTATAAGGCAGTTATTTTTCTCATGGAACTAGCTTTACTGTCTCTGATTTAAAAAATATTGTGTTTGTTATGATTTTCACATTGTCTAAAATGACAGAACATTTTCTTTAGCTCTCTATGTGTCACCTAAAACACCCCCTCATGACAAACAACCTTTTCACATATGCACCTCAAAACTTAGCCACTCACTTAGAGGTCAGTTTCTTAAAACTTTTGCTTGGTAAAGATCTTTTCCCAATCTATTGGTTGCCATTTTGTCCTAATGACAGTGTCCTTTACCTTATAAGAAGCTTTGAAATTTTATGAAGTCCCATTTATCAATCTCAGAGCATAAGACATTGGTGTTCAGTTCAGGAAATTTTCCCCAGTGCCCATGTGTTCAAGATTCTCCCCCACTTTCTCTTCTATTAGTTTGAGTGTCTCTGGTTTTATGTGGAGGTCCTTGATCCACCTTTGCACAAGGTGATAAGAATGGATCAATTTGCATTTTTCTACATGCCGATCGCCAGTTGAACCAGCACCATTTGTTGAAAGTACTGTATTTTTCCACTGGATGGTTTTAGTTCCTTTGTCAAAGATCAAATTACCATAGGTGTGTGGGTTCATTTCTGGGTCTTCAATTCTATTCCAATGATCTACCTGCCTGTCTCTGTACCAATACATTCAGTTTTTAATCATGATTGCTCTGTAATACAGCTTGAGGTCAGGGATGTTGATTCCCCAACAAATTCTTTTATTGTTGAGAATAGGTTTCATTATCCTTTTTTTTTGTTATTCCAAATGAATATGCAAATCTTTCTAACTCAATGAAGAATTGACTTGGAATTTTGATAGGGGTTGCATTGATTCTGTGGATTGCTTTTGGCAAGATGGCCATTTTTACTATATTAATCCTGCTCATCTGTGAACATGGGAGATCTTTCCATCTTCTGAGATCTTCTTCAATTTCTTTCTTCAGAGACTTGAAGTTCTTGTTATACAAATCTTTTACATGCTTGGTTAGAATCACACCGAGGTATTTTATATTATTCTGTGACTACTGTAATGGGTGTCATTCCCTAATTTCTTTCTCAGCCTGTTTATCCTTTGAGTAGAGGAAGGCTACTGATTTATTTGAATTAAATTTAAATCCATATTAAAAAATGGAGTACAGAGCTAAACAAAGAATTCTCAACTAAGGAATAGTTGAATGGCTGAGAAGCACCTAAAGAAATGTTCAATATCCTTAGTTATCAGGGAAATGCAAATCTAAACAACCCTGAGGTTTTACCGCACACCAGTCAGAATGGTTAAGATCAAAAACTCAGGTGACAACAGATGCTGGTGAGGATGTACAGAGAGAGGAACACTCCTCTATTGTTGGTGGGACTACAAGCTGTTACAACTACTCTGGAAATCAGTCAGGAAGTTCCTCAGAAAATTGGACACAGTACTACCTGAGGATGCAGCTATACCATTCCTGGGCATATACCCAAAAGATGCTCCAACATATAACAAGGACAAATGTTCCACTATGTTCACAGAAGCCTTACTTATAATAGTCAGAGGCTGGAAAGAACCTAGATGTCCCTCAAAAGAGGAATGGATACAGAAAATATGGTACATTTACACAGTGGAATACTACTCAGGTATCAAAAACAATGACTTCATGAAATTCATAGACAAAATGGATGGAACTCATTGTGAGTGAGGTAACCCAATCACAAAAAAACAAAAAAACAAAAAACCACATGGTATGCACTCACTGAGAAATGGATATTAGCCCAAAAGCTCAGATTACTCACGATATAATCCGTCAACCACCTGAAGCTCAAGAAGAAGGATGACCAAAGTGTGGATGCTTCAGTCTTTCTTTGAAGGGGAACAAAAATATTCATGAGAGGAGATACAGAGATAAATGTGGAGCCAAGACTGAAAAAAATGACCATTTAGTGACTGCCCCACCTGGAGATCCCGCCCATATATGTACTGCCACCAAACCCACTCATTACCAGGGATGCCAAGAGGTGCATGCTGACTGGAGCCTGATATAGTTGTTTCCTGAGAGGTTCTGTCAGAGCATGACAAATACAGAGGTGGATGCTTAAAGCCAACCTTTGAACTGAGAATGGAGTCCCTAGTGGAGGAGTTAGAGACAGGATTGAAGGAGCTGAAGATGTTTGCAACCCCATAAGAATGACAATAAGAACCAACCAGAGCTCCCAGGGACTAAACCACCATCCAAAGACTCCATGGAGAGACCCAGGCTCCAGCTGCATCCAGTAGCAAAGGATGGCCTTGTTGGGCACCAGTGGGAGGAGAAGCCCTTGGTCCTGCCTGGGCTAGACCCCTCAATGTAGGGTAATGTCAGGGTTGGGGAGCAGGAAGGGGTGGATGGACCGGTGGGGGAACACCCTAATAGAAGAAGGGGGAGTGGGGATGGCATAGGGGGTTTTGTATGGGAAACCTGAAAAGGGGATAACATTTGAAATGTAAATAAATATGTCCAATAAAAAATTTAAGGTTAATAAAGCACTATGTAATCTAAAACAAACAAACAAACAAACAAGCAAGCAAAAAAACAACAGCAACAAAAAATCAGTTCACTTCCACTGGTAGGTATTTGTTTTACCTCTCATATTAGTGTCAATTTCTGTCTTACTCTGTTTCAGTTGGTGTAACAAAATAGCATAGAGTATGTGGCTCAAATAACAAAATTTACTTGATCACATTTCTGAAGTACTCTAATAGTAAGGTACAGGATGACTGGTCCCCGGTGACAACTCTCTCTAGAGTCAGAAGTCTCTTTTTTACTTGTTTTCATGTGTCCTTTGCTTGGTTTGTGTGTATGTTGTTTGAGTGTGTGTATGTGTGTGTGTGTGTGTGTGTGTGAATATATATATTTACAGATGTAATGCAAATCTATATACCATGTGGATATATAATATATAACTATGTACATATTTGTATTTATTAGTCTATCCATAAATCCCTTTACATCATTTCCTCTTCGAATAAAGGCTCTAATTTCATCATGAGAATTTTATCTCCATGATCACATTTTAAACTAATCACTCTCTTTCAGAGAACCTCAGCTTCTAATGCCATCACACCACTGGTTACAGTTCAATGTATGAGGTTGGAGCAGATGGCGGTAAAATGTTCATTCTGTAACAACCCTGCAGTTTGATTTGAGGCTTAGAGCTCCAAAGTCATCCCCACTGTCATCATGGTCTAAGATTTCACAGAACACTAAGTCAGACTGCTTCAATTCCTTCTCTCCTGTACATCAGGAAAGAGTTCTCTCACTTAGGAGGTTAAGGAAGAAATTAGGGAGCAAGATCCCAGAGCAAGACCAGGACTTGTTTCTGAAAGATGATTTTTTCTAGAAGGTACAAGGAGTTCTCCATGGGTGGGGTCAACTTGACACAACAAAGTCATTTGGGAGGAGGAAACTTCAAATGAAATGATGTCCCAAAGAGGTTGTCCTGTGGAAAAGTCTGTGGGGGCATTGTTTTTTTTTTATTAATGATTGTTGTATGAAGGCTCAGCCCACGTAGGCACAGTCACCCTTAGGTAGTGCTGTGTGCTACAAGAGCAGACTTAGCAAGCCACATGGATCGAGACAATAAGCGACATTTGTCTATTACCTTTGTTTCAGTTCTTTCTTCTGGGTTACTGTCTTGAGTTCTTGTCCTGGTTTCCCTCAGTGATGGGGTGTGACGTAAGATTGTATGATAAAATAAACCCTTCTCACCTCAACTTGCTTTTGGTCATGATGCTTTGTCACAGCAATTGAAACCCATGACAAGATCCTGGAATGAGGGTAACATTTCAGAAAAGAAAATCTTGTGTCCCTGTTGGCTTACCTAGTAGTGTTGTAGGGCATGAAAAGACAGGTGAGGCAAGCTGACTATTGGAGGGGTGGCCTTGTTGGAGTAGGTGTGTCAGTGTGGAAGTGGGATTTAAAACCCTCATACTAGTTGCTTGGAAGTCAGACTTCTCCTAGTGGCCTTCAGATGAAGATATAGAACTCTCAGCATCTCCTGCACCATGATTGCCTGGATGCTGCCATACTCCTACTTTGATGATACTGGACCAAACCTCTGAACCTGTAAGCCAATAACAATTGAATGTTGTCCCTTATAAGAGTCGCCTTGGTCATGGTATCTGTTCAAAGCAGTAAAACCCTAATTAAGACCCTGACCTTGGCTAGCACATGAGGATGAGGGATAATTTCTCAGTGACTCAGTGGCCACGAGTTTCAGATACAGAAAATCCATAGATAAGTGGGGTTCATGGAAGACCTGAGAGAAATTGCTCTTTGGAAGAGGAGAAAGTTTCTCTGCATAGTGTTCTCCAGGGAAGAGCAATCACTTATACAAAACCAAATGGTCAGCCCTGAAACATACGCACAAGTAACATTATCCAGACTCAGCAGGTTGCACTTATGCATGGAGGAATAAGATCCAGGAATGAAATGGGAGGGAGTCCTGCCAATCGTGGCTCATCCATGAATGCAACAGAGGTGCTGTTGCCAGGTCCTCCTCCTCATTTCCCTTTGCGAGGGGTCTTTTCCTTTGAAATACCGTCATAGGAGAGACTTTCTTTTTCAATTACCTATTTTATTTTTTTGAGATTACAATACGATTACATAATTTCTTTTTCCTTCTTCTGTCCAACAGCATCTATATCTGTTCATATGCCTATGGAAGAGACCCAAGGTTGATGTCAAGTGTCCATCTTGCGTATCCAGGCACCGGTCTCTCGCTGTGCTAGGAGCTCTCCAGTTCTAATCATTTTAGGTAGCCAGTTTGTCCTTCTCTGCCTCCTGAGTGCTAGGCTTAGAAGGGACTGCCACACCCGCCCAGTTTTTACATGGGTCTAGCTGTCTGAATTCAAGTTCTAATGTTTGCTGTTTATCCATTGAGTCATCTTTCTAACCCCCATATTATTCTTCAGGAAAACACTTTTCTTGGGGTAACATTTGAGTATAAAAACCATTTTTTACCTGTGGGTCACACAAATAATGGAGTAGGTGGGCTGGCCTTGACCAGCTGAGCCGCAGCTTGCTGACTTCTGCAGCATAGGGAAGCTGGCAAGGGAAGGCGACTGGCTTCTTTCCTACCAGGATGAATGAATGCAGGCCTCATTACCACCTGGGCCTGCCCCCCTTGAGAGCAGGTTCTTCTGACTGAATCACCTGCAAAGTACATCCCTCTCCCAAAGACATTCATTTTCCTCTGAGAAAATACAGCCAGTCTGGTGATGTGGAAAGGGCATCTTTTTTTGAGCTTAGATTTGTGCTTTGTCCTTTCTGACAACAGATTGCCCTCTTATGATGCCAAGGCGCATTTGGCTCTTTCTCTCCAGACCTGCAGCTTGGCTGAATCACGAGAAGCACCACATTGGCTGTCAATGGATGTTCTTTTCTGTGCCAAAGGGAAGGCTGCCAACTGTGATTAAATCCTGTTGATTTCTGGCCTCCCGTAGAATGGAACAATAAAGGGTTATTTTTGCCAGTCCCTGGCAACGCATACAGAATACTGTTTTTCTTTTTAAATAAAAATAGCATTATAGTGCCTGTATTTTCTTTCTTTAAGGACATAATCTTTGGAGAATAGAGGCCATGTGATCTAGTTCTTCAAAAACTTTAAAGAAATTTGCTCAGACTCCTAACTTTTCACTTTTAAGTAGTAACCAATTTTTTAATATTACAAAATATAGTGTATAGACAAAATTCTGTACAGATGCATGGTTTTATATTTTATAGGATGAGTTCCAAGAGAAAGAATTGCTAGAATCAGCACATATTGTGAGATTTTGTTGATAAGTGTCACAAAAATACACTCTAGAGCTACCTCAGTCAATTGATATTTCTGTCCTCAATAAATGAACACATCAATTCTCTGCACTCTTCACATTAAAATTTAATTTGTTGGTAAAGCACAAAGTTTTAAATAAAACTTTCTATTTATGTACATCTTCCCCAATATTGTGAATATTTAATGGGTAAGGCAACTTGTCTTCATGGCTGTCTATTCTAAGTTCTTAGAAGAAGTCTGGAATGTAAGAGGTATTGAAAAATACAATTGTGATGATAGGATATGGAGAAATGGATAATGTCAGTATCTACACATATATTAATATTTCCCCATAGGATATGGAGAAATGGATAATGTCAGTATCTACACATGTATTTAATATTTCCCCATAGGATATGGAGAAATAGATAATGTTGTCAGTATCTAGACATACATTTCATATATTCCCATATACTGTCAAGATGGGCTACTTTGTTACAAAGTGTACTCCGATTGAGTTCATGAGAGCTACTTTCTCAAAACCATGCTTGTTCCTGGACTTTCCCAAAATGTCTGAAAACATAGAAGACAGGATGGGCCTGCTGTGACAATATGCCTCAAACAACCAAACCAAACCAAACCAAACCAAATCAGACCAAACCAAAGAATGTAGCTATGAAGATAAAGTGAGTTTAGTTGCTGTTTATTTATATCTTCATTTTGAGTTGGGGAGGATCTTCTCTGTTATTTTCTTTGCTTGTGTCTTCAAAAGCAAATGGGATATGCATGTGTGATTTGGGATATTCGTGTATTCAAAAGCCAAGAAAAAATTTCTCTCTTTCTCTTTTAGATATTCATAACAACAAAAATATTCAGCCTTGGACAAGCCTTAAATGGAAAAGAAATCTTGCTGTCAGTGCATTGCAATTCGGATCTTGCTATGACAATGGCTGCAGCTAGGATTTCCAATGAGGAGGCATTGACAAGGGCAGAGTCCTCTCCTCAGATGGATATCCACTGCCTCTTGATTGTCTCAGTTGACTTATAGACTCTGCAGTGCTGAGTGAAATGATTGTCTATTTATACAGGTAAAGTAATTTCAAATTCCAAGGTCATTTGCGGCTCATAGAGAAGAGAGGTGTTTTTCACTCAGGTGAGAGCCAGGGGAGAAAGTAACAAATTCCCTGTGCTGAACGTTTCTGGAGATCGTTCTCCTTCATTTTCAGTTTCGTAGAATTAAAATATTAGCATGCTGTGCACAGATTGTCTCTGCTTTATTCATCACTGAACTTCAAGCTTTGCAGATGTAGACAATGCTTGGTGTGGATAAACTCAATAACTATTTGTCAAGTTGAGGAGTCCTATATTTTCAAGTTTTTAATTTGCCAATCAATAAATATATTCTGGGTACTTGAAAAGTATTTGGTGCTTCAACAGTTTGTTTTGAAAGACCAAGTTAACCGGGAAGATGGAACACATATATGAAGCCTATTCCAAATGTTCGCAGCTCCAATTTACTGTCCTTAGAGTGAGGACAATGAAACACAGGCTCCCAACCTTATTGGATGAAACCACTTACATAGAAGTAAAAATTCAGTAATTCTGAGTGAGCAGAATTCTTTCTTTTAATTTTGTTGTCCCCTTACTCCTTGTTTTAAACTTCTTTGTTTGATTCACTATGTTGGTCAGCATGTCTTTTAATAGATGAAACTCTTTCACTAGCTCCACCTAACTATAGGACAAAGTTGATCTGCCAATGACAGTGATAGCCAACAAGGATTTGAGAGGCAATGTTTGCTGGTTCTCCCCTTCCTAAATAAAGGTGGACCATGTTGACCATGGAGTGTGTGAGAAGAATGATATTTTATATACCCTCATTGATATCTTCAACTTTCTATCTTTCTGAGGACTTACTTTTGAAATTGGAACTTTTCAAATGAAACTGTTGTTATTCAGCAGCAGACATGGTGGGGAAGAAACAAGAGGTGAAGAGTGGAAAGAGTATGGTGAGACTAAATCATTATTTGTTGTCTTCCTCTGACAGAAGAGTAAACAGCAAAGCCCAGACTCTGCTGTAACTCAGACTCCTCAATGATTGCTCTTGGCCATGATGTCTTAAAGCAGGGGTAGAGCAAGAGCTTCTTGGAACAATAAATTTCTATATTTTAACAGTAGTCTCATTGTTTTCCTTTATCGAGAAAATAATTATACCGTTATATTTTGGTTTTTTTCTTGTTTATGATTGTTTTGCCTTCACATGGGTCAGAAGATGGTTGTGAGCCATCATCTTTGTGGTTGAATTGAATCTAGATTTTCTGAAAGAGCAGTAAATGCTCTTAACTTCTAAACCATCAGTAGCTCAAAGTTTTATTAATTTTGACCACTTGTCAGTTTTGATTTAATCCCTCCTTTCCTTCCTTCCTTCCTTCCTTCCTTCCTTCCTTCCTTCCTTCCTTCCTTCCTTCCTTCCTTCTTTCCTTCCTTTCTTCCTTCCTCTCTTCCTTTTATTATTTCTTCCCTTCATTCTCCTTTCAGACAGGGTCTCACACTCTGTACCCCAGGCTAGCCTGAAACTCACTATGTAGCTGAGGCTGGTCACATGGTATTTCCCTCTCCTCAGCCTCCTGAGTGCTTACATTTCAGATACAAGTTGCCATACACAGATTCTTGTAGCACTCTGCCTGTTTTCCTATAGGAGTTTCTGAGATTCAGATATTATGTTTAAGTTTTTGATCCATTTTAAACTGATTTTTATGCAGTGTGAGAAATATTGATCTGTTTTCACTCATGTGGAAATGCAATTTACACAGGGCATTTTGAAGAGACTACCAGTTCTCCAATTATGTTCCTGACAACTTGTTAAACAAGGCATCTGGGACTGCATCAGTATAAGCCCATGTCTTCTACTGTATTGGCACATGAGTCTGTTCTGTGTCAGTACTGTGCTCTTATCTCTATGTCACTGTGATACAATTTAGGGTCAGGTGTCATGTTTCCAGCACTGCGTTCTGCACTGGGTTACTCTGGATATTGTGATTCTTTTATTCTTTCTTCTATATGACTTTTAGGAATACCTTTTCTAGTTCTGGGAAAAAAGTTATTGGAATTTTAATGGAGATTACCATGAGTTTGTATCCCATTGTCAATAATATAACCATTACATAGTATTAATTTTTGCGAGTCATGAGCACAAGAGATTTTTCCATTTTGTACTGACTTTTTTCTTCCTTCCCTATTTAAATCATTTTTGTTCATTTCTTTTGCCTTGTGGCCCTGACACCTTAGTCTTATTCCTGAATTTGTAGGATATACTTTTAGCTCCTCAGTATAAGTTTGGAGACAGATCTATGGTACATAGCCTTTTCAAATGATATGTTGGTGGTATTATTATTATTATTATTATTATTGTTTTGTCATTTATTTGCTGTTATTGTTTTGTCAGAAGGTGTTCAGTTCTCCTTCTACTTGTTGTTTCAGGTTATCAGGCCTGGCATTTTGCCTTTGAGCCATCTTACCTGCAATGGCCTTTTTGTTTCCATACTTTGGGGATATTTTATTGCAATGTTAAACTTTTGTCCTTTCTGGGTCTATTGTGATTACCATGTGACCACGACCTTTGAGTCTGTCATGTACGCTGTTACACAGTTTGAGTATGTAAAACCATCTTTGTATGCCTGGGATGGGAACAACTTGCTCATGATATTTGATCATGATGTTAGTGTGTTGGTGTTGGTGTTAGTGTGTCTCCAATCTGAGGAACAATGGTGTTGGTGTGTCAAGTATTTTATTGAGAAGCGTTAGATCTATGTTGATCAGGGAAATTAATAGTTGATAGTTTACTTTTTCTTTTTCAGGCCAGTCTTTGTGTGGTTTTAGTATCAAGGTAATACTGTTTACACAGAATGAGCCACATAGATCTTTCTAATTCTGTTTTATAGAGCAATCTGAGGAACAATGGTGTTAGTGTGTCTCCAATGCAATGGTATGGTTCCAATCTTTTTGAGTGAACAGTGGTTTCCAATCTACAATTGGGGATAATTTGGTGTTATGTGTCTCAAAAACAATGGTGTTAGTGTTTGTGATTTCTGAGGAACAAGGTGTGTCTCCAATCTGATTTGGTATTGACCAATCTGAGGAACAATGGTTTGGTGTTAGTGTGTCAATCTGAGGAACAATGGTGTTAGTGTGTTACAATCGAGTGGTGTTGGTTTGAGGAACAATGTGTTTCTCCAATCCCCGAGGAACAATGGTGTTGGTCCAACCAATCGTGTTTGAATCTTTGTTAGTGTGTCTCCAATCTGAGGAACAATGGTATTAGTGTGTTCCAATCTGAGGAACAACTTGGTGTTAGTGTCTCAATCTGATATTTTAGAGTGTCTCCAATCTGAGGAACAGTGTGTCTAATCTGGAGAACAATGGTATTTTCCAATTGAGAAGCGTTCTCCAATAGTGGTAAACCAATGAGGAACAATGGTGTTGATCCCAATCTGGAAATGGTGTTGGTGTTAGTGTCTCCAATCTGAGGAACAATGGTTTGGTGTCTCCAATCTTTTTTAGTGTCTCCCCAATCTGAGGAACAATGGTGTTAGTGTGTCTCCAATCTGAGGAACAGTGTTGTGGGAACAATGGTGTTGGTCTCAATCTGTGGTGTTAGTGTGTCTCCAATCTGAGGAACAATGGTGTTAGGTGTGTGTCTCCAATCTGAGGAACAATGGTGTTAGTGTGTCTCAATCTGAGGAACAATGGTGTTAGTGTGTGTCCAATCTGAGGAACAATGGTGTTAGTGTGTTTCCAATCTGAGGAACAATGGTGTTAGTGTGAGGAACAATGTCCAATCTGAGGAACAATGAAAGTGGTGTTCTGAGGAACAATGGTGTTGTGTGTTCCAATCTGAGGAGCAATGGTGTGTGGTGTGTCTCAATCTGAGGAACAATGGTGTTAGGTGTTGGTAGTGTGTCTCCAATCTGAGGAACAATGGTGTTAGTGTGTCTCCAATCTGAGGAACAATGGTGTTGGTGTTGAGAACAACAGTGGTGTTAGTGTGTCTCTCAATCTGAGGAACAATTAGGTGTTGAGGAACAGTGGTGTTAGTGTGTCTCCAATCTGAGGAACAGTGGTATTAGTGTGTCTCCAATCTGAGGAACAATGGTGTTTAGTGTGTCTCCAATCTGAGGAACAGTGGTGTTAGTGTGTCTCCAATCTGAGGAACAATGGTGTTAGTGTGTCTCCAATCTGAGGAACAATGGTGTTAGTGTGTCTCCAATCTGAGGAACAATGGTGTTGGTGTTAGTGTGTCTCCAATCTGAGGAACAATGGTGTTAGTGTGTCTCCAATCTGAGGAACAGTGGTGTTAGTGTGTCTCCAATCTGAGGAACAATGTGTCTCCAATCTGAGGAACAATGGTGTTAGTGTGTCTCCAATCTGAGGAACAATGGTGTTAGTGTGTCTCCAATCTGAGGAACAGTGGTGTTAGTGTGTCTCCAATCTGAGGAACAATGGTGTTGGTGTTAGTGTGTCTCCAATCTGAGGTACAATGGTGTTGTTTGTGTGTCTCCAATCTGAGGAACAATGGTGTTGGTGTTAGTGTGTCTCCAATCTGAGGAACAATGGTGTTGGTGTGTCTCCAATCTGAGGAACAATGGTGTTAGTGTGTCTCCAATCTGAGGAACAATGGTGTTAGTGTGTCTCCAATCTGAGGAACAATGGTGTTAGTGTGTCTCCAATCTGAGGAACAATGGTGTTAGTGTGTCTCCAATCTGAGGAACAATGGTGTTGGTGTTAGTGTGTCTCCAATCTGAGGAACAATGGTGTTAATCTGAGGAACAATGGTGTTAGTGTGTCTCCAATCTGAGGAACAATGGTGTTAGTGTGTCTCCAATCTGAGGTGTCTCCAATCTGAGGAACAATGGTGTTAGTGTGTCTCCAATCTGAGGAACAATGGTGTTAGTGTGTCTCCAATCTGAGGAACAGTGGTGTTATTGTGTCTCCAATCTGAGGAACAGTGGTGTTAGTGTGTCTCCAATCTGAGGAACAGTGGTGTTGGTGTTAGTGTGTCTCCAAGGCTTTGATAGAATTCAGCAGTGAATCCATCTGGCCCATGAGCTTTTATTTTCGGACACTTAAATTTTTTCCCTTCATTCTAAAACTTTTGTATGTTTTGGATGTTTTGTCTGCATATATGACTGTGTACTATGTGCATTTATTATCCAACTGTGCGCTATGTGCATGCAGTGCCTGTGGAAGCCAGAGATCCCTGGGACTGGAGGTACAGATAGTTGTGAGGTACCTTATTGTTTTGGGGAATTGAGCCCAGTCCTCTGGAAGAGCATCGTGTGCTCTTAACTGCTGAAGCATTGGTCCAAATTGTTGGGATACTTTTCTATTACTGTTTAATTGCACTGTTCACTATGGACTTGTTTAAGTACTTTATATTTCTTAAATATAACTTTGGTAAGTTATATGCTCAGTAAATGTCTACCCAGTCCATTTGATTTCCTATGCATGTTGACAAAAATTTTAAATCAATTTTTAGTTATATAACTTACCTCTTGGTGAGGATTGTGTGCTAAAGTCACTCACTATTATTATGCCTGAGAATTTATCCAATATTCTCATATTTTCAGATTCTTTTTTGGACTATCAGCTTTCACAGTATTCTGTCATGATGCTCCAGACTTCCCTGCAGTCTGCTGGAATGTTCCTTTTTAATGTCTGATGTCAGTAATTTGGGTCTCCTTTCTCTTTCAGTTGGCTCAGCTATAGAGTTTTCAATAGTGTTTACTTTTTCAAGGAACTGGTTCCTTAATTCATTGATTACTTGTGCTGTTCTAGATCCCAGTTCCTACCCTTGTTTTTCCAAATTCGTGAAGTGAATCACTAGGATATACATACATACACACACACACACACACACACACACGCACACACATTGATAGCTATTGTTAGGCCTAGGTATCTGCTGCCTGTCTAGTGAGCCATTTCGTGCTGTAACTAATGGTATAAAGAAACTTTCTTATGCTCCAGTTGGTGGCAGTTTCTTTTATGTTCTATGCCTTATTGTGCTTGGAAACCAGTCACAACAGATGCCAAACTGAACTGCCTTGTATAGTTAGCCACAATAAGCCTGGGCCCAAACCAAATGCCAGGCAGCACTTCTCACCTATGTATAAGCTCTTATGGATTTTCCTTTTATCAGTTGCCCCTGGGATGGGCCCCAACATAAGAGAAATACCTGAACCAATATATGAAACTATTTGGAATTAAACCTGTGTTTTGAGTATGGGCTGAATTGAATTTAAGCTCCCAGTATCTTCCTGGGAATTGACATCCTACGTGGCAGAAAGAGACATTTACATGAGTAACTGACATCATGGTTGGCATGCTAAGACATAAATGTTAGGCAAGAGAAATCCCTGGCCACAGTTGAATATCCCAACTGATGGAAGCAGGATAAATGTTCAATAAAACATGCTCTTAAGGAAGTTCTCTTCCCCTATATCCTGATTGGTGGAATACCTTGGCACTAATATTTATATCGTTCAGGCTTAAAAAGCCCTATAGGATCTTGACTCAATGTCACAGCCAGATCCCCAGTCTGGTCTGGGGCCCCGATCATTTGGCCCTAAGGCAAATGTTCAATAAACTCTCCCTGTCTGATTGAGATCAGTGATTGTGTGAAGCAACTCCTGGCCCACAACAACAGCTGTAAACTTCCTTCTTAGATCTGCTTTTGCTACATTCCCATGTGCTGATAGGTTGTGATTACTTCATTTGACTATGATGGCTTTTGAGAATTTAATATATGAGTACTGTATGGGCCTCAGTTCCTTCCCCTGCTCATCTCCTCACGTCTTCTTTTGTCCTTCCCATATCTTCTCAACTACATGACTTTTTATTCTTTAATTATTAATGTCATACATACCACACATATACATATAAGTTTATAATACAACTCACTGAATTCATCTAACATTGCTCACATGTATATGTGCATTGAGTTTGTATTGAATGAGTATCAGATGTTTGGCAGAACTAACTTCATTTCATTGGCTTGTTCTCTTTTTGTACCAGGAACTGCTACTAGCTATAGCTGGCTTCACAGTACGTAGGCTGTGCAGCTTCTCTCAAGATTCTGTAGTTCTGATTCACTGGCTAATGCTCTAGCTGGGGTGAGGAGAAGTGAGGACAACATAGGGATCTGTCAAACATACCTGTCTCCATTTTTGCACACCCTTATGAGTGTTAATGACTCAGCTGCAAGGATTCAGCTGTAGGTGCCATTTAGAATGCAGACGATTCAAAAGTCTGACTTTTTAGCAGGGAACATCACAGCAGAGAGCTGTCTCCAGAGCTTAATCTATCTCAGAAGTCTTAAATCCTAGAATCCTAGTTACTATCAGTTGATGAGATCTGTCCCCAGAAGGCAGGGCTGTCCTTCTCTGAACTTCCCGCAGTCTTGTCTGAGTCTCCTGCCCCAAGTCTCTCAAGTCTTTCCCAGTCTCTGTGACTGCCTTTTAGATAGCAGATCAGGTTTAGGCTTGCTGATGTGAAGATTTTCTGTTTCCAGATCACTAAAGTAATGCAGTTTTAAATAACAAATCACTTTCAAGATGCTGTATGGATGGAGACCGTAGAGCTGGGAGAAATGTTGTATTAAAATGGAATTTATTTTCCACATATTACCTTTCCTGCCGTAGAAGTCACATCTCAACATTGTAAGAATACCTTCCCAAGGGAGACACATAAGTTTCCAGTGACAAACCATGGAAAGTCACCCAGGTACACCAGTGAGTTTCCCTGGGGCCAGGTACAAGGGCAGTCATTGGGGATTGTGAGCAGAAGTGTGAGTGACCCTAAAGTGGCTTCTTTGAAAGTCTATTCTTTTTTTTTTTTTTTTCTGGAGCTGGGGACCTAACCCAGGGCCTTGCGCTTCCCAGGCAAGCGCTCTACCACTGAGCTAAATCCCCAACCCCTTGAAAGTCTATTCTTAATGTGGATGATGGGTCACATGGTCACATAAGTAGAGTCCCCTTTAATCTTCTCTAGCCAGCACCTCCAGGGGAACCTCTAAGCCACCAATTTAAGGCATTTAAGGCAGAATTACTTATGAATGGCTGGCATCATGGGTGGGAGCTTCCTTGACAGTCCAGAGACTATTCCCACTCCTCCTTCAATGAGAAAAAGTTAGCTGGTAACAAGCCTGATCCCAAAATAGACAGTCCCCTCCCCCATTTTATCTTAACCATATATAATTTAATTATTTCTATTGTATATCTTATATTTACATTTCAAATGTTATCCCCTTTCCTGGTTTTCAGTCCCTAAACCTCCTATCCCATTCCCCTCCCCTTGCTTCTATGAGGGTATTCCCCCACCCTCTCACCCACCACTTCCAGCCTCCCTGTCCTGAAATTTCCCTACACTGGGGTATTAAACCTTGGCAGGACCCAGGACTTCTCTGCACATTGATGGCCAACAAGGACATCCTCTACTACATCTGGAGCTATGGATCTGTCCATGTGTACTCTTTGGATGGTAGTTTAGTCCCTGAGAGCTCTGGTTGGTAGGTATTGTCTTTCTTATTTGCAAACCCCTTCAGCTCCTTCAATCGTTTCTTTAACTCCTCAGTTCAATGGTTGGCTTTGAGCATCCGCCTCTGTATTTGTCATGCTCTGGCAGAGTCTCTCAGGAGACAGTTATATCAGGTTTCTGTCAGCATGGACTTCTTGGCAACAATATTGTCTGGGTTTAGTGGCTGTATATGGGCTGGATCCCCAGGTAAGAAAAAAATGGGAAAGAGCCTCGGACACATGGGCACTGGGGGAAATTTCCTGAACAGAACACTAAGGCTTATGCTGTAAGATCAAGAATCTACAAATGGGATGTCATAAAATTGCAAAGCTTCTGTAAGGCAAAGGACACTGTCATTAGGACAAAATGGCACCCAACAGATTGGGAAAAGATCTTTACCAATCATACATCTGATAGAAAGCTAATATCCAGTATATACAAAGAACTCAGGACACTAGACACCAGAGATTTAAATAACTCTGTTAAAAATGAGATACAGAGCTAAACAAAGAATTCTCAACTGAGGAATATCAAATGGCTGAGAAGCACCTAAAGAAAACTTCAACATTTCTTAGTCATCAGGGAAATTCAAATCAAATCAACCCTGAGATTCCACCTCACAGCAGTCAGAATGGCTAAGATCAAAAACTTAGGTGACAGCAGATGCTGGTGAGGATGTGGAGAAAGGAACACTCCACCACTGTTAGTGGGATTGCAAGCTAGTACAACTACTCTGGAAATCAGTCTGGAGGTTGTTCAGAATATTGGACATAGTACTACGTGAGGTCCCAACTATACCACTCCTAGGCATATACCCAAAAGATGCTCCAACAAATAACAAGGACACATGCTCCACTATGCTCATAGCAGCTTTATTTATAATAGCCAGAAGCTGGAAAGAACCCAGATGTCCCTCAACAGAGGAATGGATACAGAAAATGTGGAAAATTTACACAATGGAGTACTACTCAGCTATTTAAAACAATGACTTCATGAAATTCATAGACAACTGGATGGAACTAGACAATGTCATCCTGAGTGAGGTAACCCAACCACAGAAGAACACACATTGTATGTACTCACTGATACATAGATATTAGCCCAAAAACTTGGATTACCCAAGATACAATCCATTAACCACATGAAACTCAAGAGGAAGGACGTCCAAAGTGTGGATGCTTCAGTCCTTCTTAGAAGGGAGAACAAAAATATTCATAGGAGAAAATACTGAGACAAAGTTTAGAGCAGAGACTGAAGGAAAGGTCATCCACAGGATCTTTTAACACAGCTGTTAAGACAAAGATGAAAATGATGCCTGACTCTCTAAGAGGACAGATTTTTTTTGTTCTCTTTTTGGGAGTGGGAGAGGAAATAGTTCATTTAGATTACACTTTCTGGTCACAGTTCACCACTGAAGTAAGATAGGGCAGGAGCCATGTGGAAACACTGCTGAGGAGAGAATTCTACAACATGCATCAAGACCCACAGCAGCATTGAGATCTTTCAGGGTCTGTGTGCTTCTTTCTGTGTTAGTACTGCAAGTATCTTGACACCAGGGCTCTTTTTACTTTCAGATATTCCTCTCTACACTTGCCAGCTAAGTGACTGGGTGCTCAGCTCAGCAGACAAAGAGAAGTATCCCCTCAGTTTGTTCTATCCTTACCACGAGTTCTTTCCTAGGTGGACCCTGATTGGTATTACTGATGTAACAGTATCTGGAGAGACAGCATGCACATGCTGCCTTTACACGCCTGATCCTTATCTGCTCACTTGCAATACTTATATCTGTCTACTTCAGCGAGATGTCTGTTTTAGATCTTTGGCTGATTTTTAAAACTGTACTTGTTTGCATTCTGTTGAGATTTAAGCATGTGTGTCTTTTAGGTATTGGTTCCTTATCTGACATGTTTTGCAACAACATTATCCCATTTTCTTCCAGTGTAAATCTTCACTCCTTCTCAGACAAGAAACAGGTACACTTAAGTCATCTAAAGCCTCAACCCTCTCTCCATCTCATCCTCTGATATTTCCAATACAGTTGAGGCAGTTCTGCTGTTTAATGTTGGGACAGAAGACTTGCTCATACTTGAGGAATAAGGAGGTTGAGGAAGACTATGTCATGTATATGAGACTCTGTTCCAGACAGAGTACAGTTCTGTTTCCGTTACTCACAAGGTACAGTGCACATATCTCATCATTCTGTCTTCTACACTTGACCCATATGAGCACATGCAACCCAGCATCTAAAACACAGCAAATAATGTAAGATTGTGTTAAATCCCAAATCCGGAGCATCATAAGTTCAAGATCATCTCCAGATATGGAGATACACAAGTTTCTGAATTCTCTGATAATCTCTAATGAACCTTGAATGATTCTCAGCTCACAATATCTCCACCTTTTTGTGTTTTGTCCTCCCAAGGTATGGGATGAACACATTAATTTATTTGAAACATGAAATATAAATGAGTTAATGTCTTTCTAAGTTTCCAAGTAGACTATGGCTTGGATGTTGGGTGGACTGTTGGGTGTTCTTTTACACTCCTTTGTGTTACCTGTTTAAGGGGAAATCCAGTGCCATGTGTTGCTACAATGAGCTGAGACTGACCAATAGCCATTTAAGTGACCATGTGAAGAAACATCTGTGTCTCAACTCTTAAACCACCAGAAGACTCTCTGTTTCTAATTAATAGCTTGTCTCAGAGTCCTGAGAAAACCTGAGTTAGTGAGACCCACCAATTATACACATGAGTAACACAAATGTGTTATACACATGTGAGGTATACAGAAATAACAACACACTGTTGGGAGCGATGCCCTTAAAACCCTCCATTATTGAATAATTTTATAGTTAGAATTAAGTATGACTGGGTTCATGGAAAATCCCCAGCCAGCTGCAGAAGACTAATGCGAATCTGGTGGTCAGGATGCCCAGTGATATGACAAACCTGTGACCTTTCTGAGAAACCAACATCCTGATGACATCAGCTGACCACAAGAGCTCTGTGTCCTTGGCCTGCATAGATGCTTCCCACTTCCCCCTGACCCCCCGTTACCCCTGCTATGATATAAATTCAGCCTTGGGAAAAAATAAATTTTTTGCTTTGATTAGACTCTTGTCTTGGTGTCCTTCTTCCCGTCTCTTGTCCCTATTCTCCTCCAGGTACCCCCTGCACCCTCATTGACTTTCCTGCAGGCCAGAACAACTGGAGCCCAACGTGAGGCTGTTTAGGGGTCTCCTGGTGGACGACGTCATCCCCCATGAACAGACAGTCCTGTCTTCTTTCTTCCTCGGAGCCTTTGCTCCTCCCCTCTCTGGCTACTGTGGACCATATGACCTTGGTTCAGCCACTTGGTGTGTTTCTCCCCGGACGATGCAGATCTTAGAGGTGAGTGATGGGACAAGCATTCTATAGTCACCTTTAGTGACAGGACTCAAAGGAGTCATTCAAGACACAAGAAATAGGGTTAAGAAAAAAGATTTAATGAAATTCTTAGACCTTGTAGGAAATATTTGTCCATAGTTCCCCCTGGAGGGAACAATTGATACAAAAAGATAGCGCAGAGTTAGTGGTTGTTTTAAAGACTATTATGAGACTTTGGCCCTAAAACAAATTCTAGTCACTTCCTTTAATTACTGACCTCTTATTAACGATGTCCTTAGGACTATCCCCACAGCAGCCAGTTCCTGCCCCTGTGGTCAAAATGCCCCAGGTTGGGGGGCAGGGGAGCCCCTAAAGTAGTTCCAGAAAGAGTCTGTAGCAGACTGAGAGGAACTTTGTTTTGCCAGACAGAATTCAGAACAGCCTTTGGCTGGGTTTACTCTAGGATGATATCAGGAGAAAGTCTTGGTACAGGCTCTTCAGCCTACTCCAACTGGAGGCTGTGGCCAAGGTCAGGATCAATGTTTTCTTCTCCATGGACCTCTAACCCAGTGAGACAGCTTGGTGAAGGGCTGCTACTGGAGTCCTGGAATTCATAGGTACGGGGAGGGTGTAGTTCTATTAAAGATCAATACTCCAATGTTATCAATCTCTTTATTGGTTGTAAGAAGCAGGAAGCCTAGCTCAACTGTGACTCCTACCTCAGGAATGGCAGTGGAAAGAGTCCTGATAGCCCCAGGTGAACCAGTTATCTCTGACTATAGTTTACTCTCTGATACCTGAGGCTTCAATCAGATCACAACCTTCTGGGTGAACCTCCGTTCAATACTCTAGAGATTCAGATGCTATTTTCTCCTGGTCTCTTGGTTCAAGTCCTTCAGGCGTGTCTGACAGCCTGGAAGAAACGTTCCCCCTAAAGCAGATGAGCCATACAATTCTTTTGTCAGCCACTTGGCTTCTAGCAACCAGGTCCTAATCATCTCTCCATCCTTTTGTTATTATTCTTACTGGAAGCCATTTAGAGGCTGGGTCTCTTGAGAGGCAGAGCCACAGAGCTGACACTGAAGGGAGGTACTCCTTAAGGGGAATCTAAGTCCGGAGAGACAGCCGGAAACAGACTCCAGCTACCCCTCTGCTTGCCTTTCTGTTTCACAGGCACAAAACTTGTGCCCTTTTTTGGCACTGGCCTTTTCATCCCAAGAAAGCTTCCTCAATTAGCTGTGTGACTGAATGCTACTTGTCACCTGATTGATCTGGTTGTTCCACCAGCTCTCACCGGGCCACGCCCTAGCTTTCTTGCCTGGCCTCTTTCCCCTGTTCTTAAGAATTTTATCACCTAATACACTGCGTTTTTTTGACTTATAATACATCCTGTCCTACTAATATGCATGTCCCAGATTCCCGTTGTGAAGGTTTCTAATTCTAAAACAAGGGGCATCCCCCTAAATATTAAATTTACCTCCATGAGTTGAAATCAGGATTAGACACGTGGATATATTTGGGGCATTAGAATGTTTCAATCAGGTGCTGATACAGGGATTATATTTACCATAAACTTGTTAAAAGAGACTGTGATTCCTACTCCGGCTTCTGGGCATTCACCCAAAGAAGGAGCCCACGGAGGCACTGAACATGGCGCAGGGCACACATGGCTTCATCATAGCCTGTACTCCCCCGAGAGGAGCTGCTTGCTCAAAGAGCTGCACTGCTTTGAGTCCATTGCCATCGCACAAGAAAAATTGGAAACTCCACTCCCCACTCCAGGACAGCTGAGCTATGTATTCTTCCACAATGCGATACCTTTCTTAGGGTATAGCTTTTTGGATAACGCAATTATGATTGTTGCAGGAACCCAAATTGAATTGTCTATTAAAATTATTTTGGGAATTTCAATAATGGCAGTCAACATATTATCTTTTCCTTCTATGTATCAACATATTATTTAACTTTCTGTCATTGATACTGTACTGACTTGGGGTTTGCTTATTTCTTATATAACATGCACGGGATACCTATTTATATTTTTTTCCTGATGGTTATGATTGAATGCTGAGGTTTCCTCAAATTATCTAAGATGTTTAATATCAGTTAAAGTTGTAATTCCCTGTCTAGTGGCATCCCTTTTCTATGATATTTCACATTAAACATTTACAATCAAATAAATCCATTCAATTTTTAAACTTCCACATCTATCCAAAATGAAGCAGTGTTTTAAGTATAGCTGACTATTTTAATTTTGACCCGCAGTGTCTTTAAGAGTCAGAACTTAATCAGAAAGAACAATTTTCTGGCCCCTAAACCATAAACCATACATGCTAACAAGTGTACATTTTTCTGATTGGCTTTTTACCATTAATTTCCCAACTTTGAGCAATCACAGCGAATTCTGGTTTGTGAGAGAAAGGCAGTGCTTGGATACTTCCTGTGTCTTACAATACGATTAAAGAGAGCATGAAAAAGGTCAGAGAAGGCTTAAAAAAGAGAAAACGAGAAAGAGAAAAAGCGGAGAGCTGGAATCAAAATTGGTTCTCCACCTCCCCTTGGTTGTCCACCCTGCTTCCCTCTCTGTTGGGCCCTCTAGTAGGCCTCCTTTTGCTTATATCTCTTGGCCCTTGGGCATTTAATCATTTAACCAGCTTTGTTAAACAACAGATAGATAATATGGCAGCAAAACCTATTCGGGTATATTACCATAAGCTAGCTATGGAGAATGCCTTTGGTGAGGGCCAAGCTCACCTACACATCTCCCCCCAGCCCTGGCAAGGACCTTATTGTCCTTAAGCCAAATAAGGCAAACTTTCTTTTCTGCCTGCTGTCCTGATGCCTTTGCTGAAACATCAATGAATCGTCACCCCTGCTTGTTGAGCTGGACAGTCAATGATGGGTAAGAGAGCGATATATTCACGAATAAAGGGCCTAAGACAGGAGGGCCACCATTAGCTGCTGCCTTATCCCATGATGGACCCTGGCAACGAGATTCTGTTAGCTGTGTGACAAATATCGCTCAACCTAAGACAGACGCAGTTCCCTCGGGGGTGGGGTGGGGTGGGGTGCGGTTCATTCCAGGACAGCAAAGCCATTGGTCATCTTTTTATTTGATTATAAAGAAGGGGGAGATTTTGGGAGCGACACCCTTAAAACCCTCCATTATTGATGTTAATTTTATAGTTAGAATTAAGTGTGACTGGGTTCATGGAAAATCTCCAGCCAGATGCAGAAGACTAATACAAATGTGGTGGTCAGGATGCCCAGTGATATGACAAACCTGTGACCTTTCTAAGAAACCAACATCCTGTTGACATCAACTGACCACAAGAGACTGTGTCCTTGGCTTGTGTAGATGCTTCCTACTTCCCCCCTCCCTCTGTTACACCTGCTATGGTATACATTCAGCCTTGGGAAAAAATAAATTTGTTGCCTTGATCAGATCCTTGTCTTGACATTCTTCTTCACGTCTCTTGTCCCCCATTCTCTTCCAGGTACCCTCTGCACCCTCATTGACTGCCCTGCAGGCCAGAACAACACACTGTCTATCATACACACACACACACACACACACACACACACACACACACACAAATTCATACATACATATATTTGACATATGTATTCCAGGTTGGCTTCCTGTTTAGCAATCTCCTATCTCACCCTTCTAAGTACAAGGATTATAGGTGTGCATATTACACCCAAATGAAGTCGTTAAATATTAAAATGTACTATTATTAATAGTGACGGGTAGCTAATACGGCTTATTTAGTGGATAACTATGAAAGGAGCTTTGGCAGCCTCCCTTCAAAGATCTTCACATGTCTATGTGATCTTGTTTCCAATAATTTAATGGATGTTCTTATCATTTATCCATACTTCATTCAGTGTAGGCTCTCTATTTCCTGGAGGTAGTGAATATTCTGACCAAAAAGAAGAACAGGCTGGGTTTTGATGAGCTTTGGCCAGTGCAGTTCAGGTCCCAAGAGTTTGTGCAAAGCCACTCGAGGCCATTCTTTACAGCCAGCTCCATTTAGGAATTCTTATATTCTAATATTGGTCTCCTGGAGGTCATAACTTCCCATTAGGTTACTTTCTATGGTTTAGATCCAAGCAATAAAAACAATTCAAATACAAAACTAATAGTTTTGATTTTTTTTGAAACTGTGTTGCAAACTCATTTATATCAAAGCTATTCCATTCTGACATGAAGCTCTTTTTATTGTGTGTTTGTCTTCCTTGTTTGTTGGGTATTTACATGCTCAGCTGCAAAGTTTTACTGTGCTTGATGATGGCCTGTTGGATAACACTAAGGAACATATTGTATTGCTGATATCCGAGAAACATGAATTCTGCGAGCCTGGTGGTGTAGCTTTATGACAGAGTGCTTGTCTAGCATACGTGAAACACCTAGTTCAATTTCCAGCACTGCATTATCCAGACATGGTGGCAGGTAACTATAATTTCAGTCCTAGGGAGGGAGAGGCAGACAAATCATGAGTTCAAGGTCATCTATAGCAATATAATGAGTTTGAGGTAGCCTAAGCTACATGTCTCAATATAACAAAATATAAATTCTGAAGAATTGTAGCTCAAAGTTTCTGGTCATCAGATCATAGACATGTATTGGCTTACTTGGAAAACTATTTTACTATTTAACAGAATAAAATACAACACTGAGAATGAGTGCTGTAAGGGAATAACAACATTGAAGTTCCAGCAGAAGGAAAGGCTAGAGATTCATCACTCCTGTACTTCTCAATGGGGACGTATTAAGGGGCCAACATTTGCAATAAGACGTTTAGGTTGCAATAGTGATAGTTTGCCTCTTTCTGAGCCAGATTTGTGCTTAGTGTCGGGGGTTGAAGGGACAATTAGGCTTAAAGCATCACCAAGAAACATTGCTTTCTTCTGTGGCATAACCTTGTATCCTGGAGTCTTTCAAAGGTCCCTCCTCACCCTTCCCTCCCTGACTCCATGCATCTTTCCCTTCCTCCCCCTCCCCTACATCCCTCCCTCCTTTGTCCTTTCTACATTCTTTCCTTTTTCTTCCTCTTCCTTCCTTCCCTCCCTCTTTTCTCTTTTTATTTTTCCTTTCCTTCCCCCACTTCCTCCCTCTCTCCCCTTCCTCTCACCCCTCCCTCTTTCCCCTCCTTTCTTCCTTCCTTCCTTCCTTCTTTCTTTCTTACTTTCTTTCTTTCTTTCTTTCTTTCTTTCTTTTCTTCTTTTTCTTCTTTCTGTCTTCATTTCTTCAATCCTAGGGGAATGAACTCAGGGTCTCATGCATACTAGGAGAGCACTCTACTGCTAAGCTATACCTTGTTTTGTTTAGTGGGTTTTCCTCGGTTTGGGTCTAGAGATTACTGTGTGCCAATGCTAATGAGCAAGGGTTCAGTCCTGTAGCCTCTAAGCTGAGAAGGCTCAGGAGTCAGTTCTAGTTTATCTTGGGTTACAGCGAATCACTGTTTCAACAAAACGAAACAGAATGATAGAACCAAAACGAAGTCAAACAAACAAACAAAACCTATATAATTTCTATCATTACAATGAAGGACCAGAGGGTAGTCTCCCTTCAGTAAAAGGGTTTGTGTATATAGCTTACATTTCAGGAGGTTCCAAGGCACACCACAGCATTGGGTCAGTTCTGGTCAGAATGCTTTCAGCTTCGTCTGGTTATAGTAGATGGTGGTATCAGGAACAAATGTAGGACCGGGCCATCACTCCTGGATGGAAATCCAAGAGTGAGACGAGCCAGCAGGTCATTGATAAGAAC
This sequence comes from Rattus rattus, assembly GCF_011064425.1. Classification (NCBI taxonomy): domain Eukaryota; kingdom Metazoa; phylum Chordata; class Mammalia; order Rodentia; family Muridae; genus Rattus; species Rattus rattus. Next base: position 5,863,486 of record NC_046161.1, read on the forward strand.
TAAAGGGTCCAAAAGAGCTCCCTTTAACATTTCAAGTGAAGTCTTCCATCCCCATCGTCCCCAAACCCAAAGATTTTCCATAAGGTCACTAAGATTAAACTTTTGACCATTTCCCAGTATTGTCATGAGAAAACAAACATAGGCTCTGCCTCTGAATACAGGCTCATGTTCTTTAACACTTGGTTTCTGGGGAACAGTGTGGTTTGGGAAGCGTTTGGAGGTACAACATTTCTGGTCATTCCTATGGGAGGGCTTTAAGATTAAGGGCCTCAAGCCATTGTGGCGTTTTCAGCTCAGTTCAGTGTCTGTACTTGGTGCTTTGGTGTCTGTGTTTATAGATGTGATCTTAGCACCCTTTTCTATGTAATGCCTTGCTGTGTACAGCTGCCCAGTCCATGATGGACTCCTATTGCCATGGAACCATAAGGGAAAATAAACTCTTCATTGGCCATCATGTATTATCACAGCAATAGAAAAGTGACTAGCTCACCCAGAAAGGTAAATGTTCCATGTCTTCTTTCATTTAAAGATCTAGTTAAAGACTGTTTACTACAGATTGGAGATGACTATGTGAAGGAAAGAGGTGGTCTAAAAGGAGGGGAGAGGGTAAGAGTGGTGGGGCAAAAGACAGGCAGTTAGCACATGGTTTCATGATACATATATATGACATGGAAGGGAAGACTCATTGTGGGGGAGGCTAGACACCAGCAAGAGTGGAGAGTGGGGGAGGGTACATGAGAGAGTGGAGCGGGAAGAGTGGGAGAGAATGGAATAAAGTATAAGTATGAAAATGTCATCATGAAACCCATTATTACTTAATAAAGACTTATTCATTTATTTTCCAATTATGTGTATGTATGTGACCTGCATGTGTTTATATGCAAGGTGTGCATATGTTCTCTCATAGACCCCTGAAGAGAGCATTGGATACCCTGGAGCTGGTGTATAGATGTTTGTGAGCTCTCTGATAAGGGTGCTGGGAACCAAACCAGGTCTTCTGCAAGGACAGCAAAAGCTCTTAATCACTGAGCCATCTTGCAGCTCTGAAGCCTATTATTTCGCACACTGTCTAAAGAAATCAATAAGAATAAATGACAACAACTGACACATGAGTATTTTTTGTCATGAAAAATGGAGGCCTCAAAGGCAAAGTAAATTTGTCTTGTAAAACACACCTCACCATCCATCAAACCAATAATAATTTGATAAAATTTTCAATTTGACAGCAGTATTTTTTAAAAATAACATTTCTGAAATGTGTATCATATTATCTTTTCATCTCTTCATGAGACCGGTTTAGGAAACATCTTACATGATAGACTTCACATTTGCAGATATCCCAAAGTGGATTTTGCCTCCTCTGCCTGTGTTCAGAGGCAGAGCCGTTTTAAAACTGTCAGTACGAATTTACAGACCACCTGTTCTTGAACCTCCCGAGAATCGGCCCAGCCAATGAATGCCCACTCTGGAAATAAGGGAGCTGCCCGTGCAAGTGTGCTTCTCGCTATCCCCAGCTAGTGTTCTCCTGAGAGTGGCTCAAACATAAAACAGAATGGCTCTTCCAGTGCAGAATTACAAAATCTTCATGAAAGGAAACTCAAATTCCACTTGAGTCTGGTTGCTTTGGCAACACAGAATGTGCGGAGCACCGAGGTTGTAGCTGTGCACTAAACCTAGCTCGCTCAAATGTACAAAACTCACATGGTACTTGGAATCTACGTGCTGTTACTTCTGCGTGCTAAGATGTCCCTTTCACTCAGTTATTAATTATTTGACAGAATTTTATTGGTCTCTGTATTTGCAAATACAGCAAAAGGGCATGGAGGCCTCACTGCTTCATCAGCCTGCACTGTGTTGAGCGTTCTGGAAACAGGGGTTGATCAGATATAGTTCAGTTAGCTTCTTGGACCTGACAAAGCTTTTCAACTATTACTGTTGTAACATTACTTCTTTGGTCAGCAAGAAATGCAAACTGACAGTAAACCAAGAGCCATGAACACTGGCCATGCAGTATGCATCAGTCTTCTGATTCTGAGAGAAATTGTTAACTCAGCTGAGTCAGAAAGGTGTGGCGTAGTGTGTGTGTGTGTGTGTGTGTGTGTGTGTGTGTGTGTGTATACATGTATGGGTATATATTCGTATGAATGTATGTGCATATGTATGCTCGTGTATGTGTATGAATGTATATATTTATGCGAGTGTATATTTGTATATATTTGTGTGTTTGTGTGTGTGTATATTTATGCGTGTGCATATTTTCCAAAAGGGCATGATGACTGAGGTGATTTTATTGCATTTATTTTGTGTATGTTTCTGGGTGTGTGCATGTGTGCATGTTATAGACAACTTGAAGGAGTCAGTTCTTGTCACCCACCAATGGAGTCCTGAGGATTGAGCTCAGGTTGTCAGGCTTGGTAGCAAGTGCCTTTACCCCTGAGCTCTCTTACCTACCCTGCGTAAAGTTTGAAGCAAAGGAGCTCGATGAGATAGGAAGGGGTCCTTCCTCTGACTGGAAAAGGAGAGTGTGGAGCAGAGCTCTGCACATCGACGGAAACATGCAGCTCAGGCCTTGCCTTGCAGATTCCCCCACACTTCCTTATAATGCTCCCTTCTTTGTCCCTCCAGGGATCAGATGTCCTCTATGCATTGTCACACCAAACCATTCTCCAGTCTCCTTGAGGGGTCTCATTCCTTTTACCTGGACAGTTCCAGTTCCACTTTAATAATAACCCTTTTATGTTCTTTATAGTACTTGACCCACTAATTCATCTGAACTCTACCTTTCATTTCATCTGTCTTTCCTCCTTGTTTATTTATTTCTTCTTTTACTGTAAAGTGGTTTCTAGTGAGAGTCCTAGAAAACATCATGTCGAAAGCCGAAATCACATTGAAATGTGGAAGATCCCCAAGCAGGTGAAATGTGGAAGACTCCCCAAGCAGGTGTGCACTGTGCCCAGACCACTGACTCTCAGCTGACTAGAGGCTGCAAGGAGATTCTTGGGAAGAATCCCGCTCCTTTCCCTCCTCCCTGGAGTTTCTCCTCTCTTTCTAATCTTCCTAAAGTTGTCCCAGTCATTTCTCAAAAAATTTTAAGCTAAGTTTTTGAGACTGTAGGCCAGTGGTATTCAACCTCCTGAATGCTGTGACCCTTTAATAAGGTTCCTTATGTCATGGTGACCCCAAACCATGTAAAATTATTTTACTACTTCTACTTCATAGCTGTAATTTTGTTATTTTAATGGATAATATTGTAAATATTTGATATGCAGGATATGTGACTCCTGTGAAAGGGTCATTTGATCTCCCAATGAGTGTCGACTCACAGGTTGAGAACTGTTATTCTCAGTGAACACTTCTCAGGTACAATCTTAGTCATGACAGAGTCAACACATGGAGGAGGTTTGAGGCAGTACAGCACCCTGTGGTCTGCTGGGTATGACCATGGCAGGATTAATTCCTCTGGGAAGACAACCAAGATGTGAGTATTCAGTGTAATTACCTTCCAGTTCAGAGGGTAAGCCAGTACAAAGTGGAAATTAAAGTATCTTGATTACACCTTTCAAAGGCATGCTACAAAAACTCATAAGCGTGCACACCCAATTTCCCTATTTGTGCATATCTGCATGCATTTTAAATACATGCTTTGAAATGTACAGTATTCATAAACTATATTAACAGTTTGAGGAGCGCTTGTGTTCCTAACACCATGTTTAAAATATTATCATCCTAACTATATCTTTGGAATTCTTTACACATTTCCGTGCCCCATTTCCCTTCCCTCCTTCTCCTCTCTATTCTCTTCTCTCTCTTTCCTGTCTTTCTTTCCCCATAAAACAGAAGTAAACTCACTTTTGTTGCTGAACATTTCTGAACGTCATTGTTGCTCCATGCCGTTAAAAGGAAAAACCCTTAGACTCATAACCTTATAGTGGTAACTTGAGCAGTCACGAACAAAACAAAACAAAGCAAAAACAACTTAAAACAAACCAAAGAAACAAGCCACGGCCCGCCAGAAGTAAAGCAGTGTTAGAGAACCCCTACCAAGGCCACAGCTGAACAGCATTTATAGAAACAGAAGTGCCTTGTGGGAACAGTTCATTTTTACAGAGCTCCTGAAATTGCCACAGCTATGGTATGGTAGCTAAACTCCAGGTTAACCTAATCTGTGGGTAATTCAGCTCATCCCAATTCAGCGGCCTCCCAGAAACTTTCTTTAGCACAGTTTTGCAGTCTACTGTATTTCGTGAGAGCATTGCAATGCGTCTAATCCCTTGCGTATTGGCATATGAGAGACTTCCATCCTTTATTATGACGAATCACTCATTCTGCTATGAAGACCTTACAGCATTCTTCTTGCTTCCCATGGTTGAAGGCCTCACGCATGTGCATGCAATTAGTTAAGGTAAAACTCCAGTCACTAGCACTGCCCTTCCTACTTGTAATACGGCTTGACATTTTTCTATAGTTTTTTGTTTTACTGTAGCCTAATATGTGTTACAGATGTTATATCAATATTCTGCATTCTATATTCTACATTTTCTATTCCATAAATGATACTTTAACCTGATAAATCTATGGTTTTCATACTTTAACAATAATCAGAATAGCTTCAAGGGCTTACATAATTCTGTAAGTCACTCTTAAGTTTTTATTCCAATATATCCTTTTTAAGGGTTCCAAATTCAAACATAAAAAGGACTTATGTGTTTGTTTATTGTGGTTCTGAGAATAAACCCAGGGCTTCTTTGCCCATGGTAGGCAGGTGCTCTACTTCCAAAACAGAAATCCATATGCCCAGCCTTAAATTTGTACTTTCCAGGTGTCACTGAACTTCTGCTTTGCAGACTTTGTGTGGCAAAGCCACTGGACTAGTTAGAACTTTGTAATTTACCAGCAACTAGTAAATGTCAAGGGGATAGATGGTAGAGGGAAATGGCAAGCTCGCAGTGTGCAGGCGCATTGATACCTGTGGGATTACACGGAATCTGCATTGCTCCATAGCCTTCATAACACTTGGAATTATCACCTGGAATTTTTTGCCTATTTGTTAAGGATAAAATTCTATCACCTCATGAATTTATCTTACAAGTTTTGATCATTAATAAAGCTCACTTTAAAAATATTTACTAGTTGCCTATATTTTCCTTTATGCAAAGCTCCACTCAAAATGTAAGTTACATTTTGCTAATAGGTAGACATATAAAATATTAGTCTTTGTGAAGTATATGAATTGTAAATATCTTACTACAGGTCATGAGTTTTATTAAAAATTAATTTTAACTTTAAGTTTGTGTAGTTTTGTGTGTGAAAGAGAGAGGGGGAGTATTTGTGTATGTATGTGTGCAGATAAATAACTGCTCAGATGACAGAAGATAATGTTGGATTCTTGGAGCTGGAGTTGCAGGAATCTGGGAGCTCCACTGATCTGGGTGCTGGGACTGTAACTTGGGCCCTCTGCAGGAGCAAAATGTACTCTCAACCACTGAGCTGGCTTTCTACCTTAGGGAGTTTTACCTTACTGTATTTTAAAGAACATAAACTCTTAATTCTGAATTAGTTATGAATTATTTATGGTGAACATGTTTTGCATTTTATATAAGATTCCCTGCCTGAAAAAAAACTTAAGTAAATATCCATGTTTCTTTCTAAAAATTATAGTTTATAGAACTTGGGGAAGGTTCCAATGTCCAAACTACCAAGTGTAAAATGAACGGGGCCCAACATTTAGAATATCTGTTTTGATGCTCTCAAATCTCCCAGTTCTGCCTCCTTTGGACCTTCAAAACCAGCCCACAGATTACCTCAGCAGATATAGCACTCATCTACACATCCACATTCATCTGTCTTTTGCTGGAGAGCAAAGGTGATGGCACACATGAGCCTCGTATGTAGGTCAAAACCTTCTTTTCAATGTTGGGAACTCACCTTACTTCTATCCTGGTCACTAGGCCATAGACAATGCCCAGTGTTGTCCCAAAGTATAAACGTGCAGGATTGCTAATTGAGAGAGGTCATAGAGGAGAGGTGTCTCAAGGCCTATCTCAATGCTTAGCATGAACTGGCAAGGATGAGGTATTAGCTGAGGGTATGTGGTTCCTGCAGCAGCCTCTAACACTGGCTGGAAGAGTTAGATAATAGCAGCCCTTCCACGGCAGGGGTTAACCCCCTAGCGATGCTGTGGTACATTGCTTTACTGTGGTCCTAAGATTACTGTTCCTAATATGTGAAAGGAGAGATGACCATGCCAAGTGAAATGGAGATGGAACCGTGGGAAACTGAGGAGGAAGCCCTGTAAAATCTTAGGAAAAGACACATGCTTGGTGGCCTACAAGTTTCCAGTGTTCTTTTAGTGTAGGGTCCCAGTGCCACTCCATTTACAGAGATAATAAATAATCTACTGGAAATGGGACTAACACATACTATCAATCTGAGAAATGGCCAAGTTGTCAGGAGAGACTAACACTGCAGAGCTTCTTATGTAGAGGGAGAGCAATAGCCTGGCATGGCAGACATCAGGGACCAGTGGCTCATATTCATAATATGGTACATGTGCCTATTCACTAAGATGGTGGC